>NW_015654932.1:45366-60976 GCF_001515625.1 Sinocyclocheilus rhinocerous
TTTTTTTTTTAATGTTTTTTTAGGTGTTATCCCATAGAATTGTCACTACCAAAACAGTCACTACTGAAACATGCCATCAATGTTTCAGTAGTGACAAAAGGGAACACATAATCCTCGTATTTGGAGGAAATAAACAAAATAGTATAATTTTGTATTTTAGTATGCGAAAATCTGTAATATGATGTGGTTGCTACCAAAGCATTACTGTCACTACCGAAACATAGGATGTTTTGTCAAAAATAAAGTATATACTGAATTATCAACTATGATAGTTTTTGGTTCAATGTATATTCAAACTAATGAATCCTTAACTTTGTAAAAGGCAAAAGGTTCATCATACTGATTTCAAAGAAAAATTGGATTCAAAATACAACAAATCTCAAATTACACTTGAAATATTGTTGAAAGTGTAATTGTTATTGCTTTACCTCTGGAAAATAATGTAATAAAATAGCAAGAAAATATATTTACAATCTAGATGTAAGCAAAATCTTAATAGGTCAATATAACCCTTCTAATTAAATTATTATTACTAGTTTCGGTAGTGACAAATTTGGCAAAAGGACAAATATTCCAAAACTATCTGAAAATACAATATGAGAATTAACTGCACAATTACTAGAAATTTGTACCTTGGATATTATACAATTTGCATATATAATTTTTTTTGGGAAAAATACCTTTTTTTAAGACGTTTCCAACTCTGACTTTGGACCAATTCTGTAGAATGGCCCATATAAAATTGATAAATAAAAATCATTTAGAAAAGCATATTGCTTTAAACAAAATCCAATAATATCAAGAAAGACCCCTAAAAAGCACATAATATTAGAAGATTATGACTTGCGAATCACATCCATGACATGATCTCTAGCCAATCAAAAACAGGTTTGCCTTTTCAAGCATCTCCTCTGTTTGTGCTTCAAATATTTTCCCTTATCATTTATAATATTTAGGACTTTTATGGACTTGTTGTTGAAAGTGAATTTAATGCTATTACAGCCTTTTCAAGGACCCACAGGCACCCTACTTTCTGGAGATGGAGGTGCTCCTTTCTCTAAACCTCTTACCCCATTCAGAACACTGCAATTTCTTGCCAGAATAAGTTTGCAAATAACTCTTCAGATCTATTTGATATGTGAAACTCACACTAAACATACTCGAATAGGCCTCTCTGTGGTGTGAACTCTCATGTGGGTATAAAGGGTTGTTTTCTGTCTGAAACTCTTTCCACATTGTTCACATGTGAAAGGCTTCTCTCCAGTGTGAATTCTCATGTGAGTCTTGAGGTTTGCTTTTTTTGTGAGAGTCTTTCCACAGTGATGACACATAAAAGGCTCCTGTCCCATGTGAGTTATTATGTGGCTCTTAAAGTGTTTCCTGTCTGTGAATGTACTTCCACACTGAGGGCATATAAAACAGCTCTCACTTGAGTGAATCTCCATGTGCTTACTAAGGCCTTCCTTACGTACGAAACATTTTCCACACTGATCACATGCGAAAGGCTTCTCTCCAGTGTGAACTCTCATGTGAGCCGTAAGATTTCCTTTTCGATTCACAGTTTTTCCACACAGTTTGCAGGTGTAAGGCTTCTCTCCAGTGTGAATTCTTATGTGAGTATAAAAGGTTGCTTTATGTGGGAAACGTTTTCCGCACTGACCACATACAAATGGCTTCTCTCCAGTGTGAATTCTCATGTGAATCTTAAGATTATCTTTTCGTGGAAAGCTCTTTCCACACTGTTGGCAGGTGTAAGGCCTCTCTCCAGTGTGAATTCTCATGTGAATCCTAAGATTATCTTTTCGTGGGAAGCCCTTTCCACACTGGTGGCAGGTAAAAGGCTTCTCTCCAGTGTGAATTCTCATATGGATTTGAAGGTTTTCTCTTTTTTTTAAACTCTTTCCACAATGTTGGCAAGTAAAATGACTCAGAGTTCCGGTGTTCTGAGCTCCTTTTTGAGAGGAAGTCTTTTCAGTCTGTGAACAACAAAAAGACATTTCTCCAGTAATGAAATCATGTTTTTCATGCAGATCTTTCTCTTCCATTTCATTCGGATCTTGACTCTCCTCTTTCAGCGCCATCAGGTCTAAAGCAAAAAAAGACAAATACAACGTTAAGCCCAGTTTAATGGCATAAAGCAATGGACATCAAAACATTTAGACATTTAAAGCATCAAAACCAACAACTCCGCTGTAAGCAGAGATAACGGGCTCAAGTACAACAGGGCCATTGTAACAAATGGGGCGCACATGCATTTAAGTGAGTAAAATAAAGGAGGACAAAGTCTGTTGTATGTGCTACACTTCCTGCTGCCAGCTGGTGACGACCGCCTCATTAGGCACATCCATGCCCCCTGACCATCCTATTTCAAAAGTCTGTTGTATGACACAGTTCCTGCTACCAGTTGGTGGCACTGTGACCATGACTCACAATAATAACATACATGCGCAACTTTCATTCCCATTTTTCACTACAAAATTTATCAGGGTCATTCCGTGTCAAATCAACCAAATTTCAGAAACTTCCCGGGCTCAAATTGTTGATTCTGCTAATATTTTTTTCTGAAGAAAGATAAATATGTATAGTAATGAAAGCCAAAATATTAAATGTCATGGATGTATATTTACTGAGTAATCCACAGTTTTTTAGAGGGAGGTCAAAATGGCAATTTTCACCTGACATTTATAGCCAAATTACAGGGGGGTAAAAAGACTTTCGAAGGATGGCAGCATCATTGTTTTATTTTTACACAGAGATTGGTAGGTCTATTAGTAAAATCTGTTGTATTTAGCAATTCTTGAAGCATTATATGTCAATGGGGACACTTCAAAATTGGGAAAAAGCACTTTCTGAGTTTTTCCCCCCAAAGTTAGCATGTCTGTAACTCAAGAAGTATTAACAATATCTCAATATCCTTTTGGATTCTGGTTCTAAACAAAATTTTCCTTTGGTATCTACATTTTTAAGGCCATGTCTTTACTATTTCCAGAAATATTGGAATCTCAATATGGCTCCATCAATAAAATTTTAAATTGTACACATTTTCAGTGGTCAAAAACCAAATGTGGGTCAATTTGCATTTAGCTGATACTTTGTTCTTTTCAAGAGGAATGCATGAACAACAAATAATGTTAAAACTAGAGATGTATCTATGTTTCATTATATCAAAATAATTGCATCGCACATACCTTGTCTGAGTGGCGAAAACATTGTCTTTCCAAAGTTTGTGTGGCTGTAACTCAGAAAGTATTAAATATATATATAAATATCCTTTTAGATATTTATATTCTAAAGCTTTTCTTTTGGTATATTAATTTTTAAGGCCAGATACAGTCCCAGAGATAGGGGGATCACAATGCAGCACCATTGGATGAATTTGAACCATTTACCATATTTAACCATATTTAAATAGAAATGTTTGAAGAACTAATGTTGAAATTACAAATTAATCTTTTTTTTTCCTTCTATCAAAACAGCTGCATTAAACATACTAATTTGAACAATGTCTCTACCAAAAATACTCTGAAATTGCCAAGCTGGGACACATTAACTTGCTCTCAATAGTTTATTCATAAGATTCTATATTTTAATCAGTTTCAAAGAAAATTGGAGAATTGATTTTGTTATTTTTAACTGCTGCTTTTTTAACTGCTTCTGCAGCTACCAGGAATTAACTAAGCTAGCAGAGCTCATGCCTCTTATGACAGTCCACACATGCGGTGTTCAATAAAGCTCAATAAAAGCAATGAAGTTCAGTTGCAGCATTGGAATACATTTGGGTAAAAAAAAAAGTGCCACAGCAAAAGTTTTAGCAGAAAATGTGGACTGAAAATTTTCTGATCTTCCTTAATTTGATCGTGAGCTGATTCTTCGAAGGACATTTACAAAACCTGACTCCACAACAAAATTGTGTTTGCATCATGAAAAGGTATTTCTTGCCAAGTACTCCTTTCTGCAAAAGGTCTGCTGTGACCCTCTCAGTCTCCACCCAGAGAGCTCCAGAATGAAATCCCTACGAACCATTGATCTCCAAACACCTGACCACATCAGCACCAACACAGGGAAAAGAATACATCCAGGGCAGAAGTTTTGTGTCACGTGTGAGACACAGCACTCAGGACCAACTACCCTCCACAGCGGAAAAATCGGAAGTGGATATTGTTGAAATGGCTGCATCTTGCAGAGACTCAAAGAACATTCTGTAGATGCAGTTAATAATGTTCTCACTAATGAAGGATTTTCACCTCTCAAATTAAAAAACATAAGTAGGAGAGATTTAGTAGGCTACAGAAAAAGAAAGGCTGTAGAGGCTAAGTGCAGTCTGTTCGCAGGTGGCCACAAGCGTTAACATTTCTCCAGCTCTCCTGGAGGTGAAGGAAACAAGTATATGTGAGAATTGTACAAATTTTGATCAGATGATTGCTGCCTTAAGGATAAGGTGATGCACACATGCCACATTGAGAGGAAACTTGAGCTCCTGACATTAGCCCCACCAAGCTGGACCACTGAGAGAATAGCAACAGAATTCAGCGTTCCAACTTACCTGGTGAAGAAGGCAAGATCTCTCCAAAAGTGTGCCGGGGTGTTGGCTGAGTTTGACATGAAAAAGGACAGGAAGATGAGTCTGGAAACTGTGAACAAGGTCATTGCCTTTTATGAAAGTGATGAGTATTCAAGAATGTGCCCTGGAAAAAAGGAGTTCAAATCTGTAAAAGATGAAAGTGGCACAAAAATCCAAAAACAGAAAAGACTTCTGCTTGTGAATTTAAGAGAATTGTATAGTGAGTTCAAAAACAAAGAGCCTGGTTGCAAAATTGGGTTTTCCAAGTTTTGTGAGCTACGTCCTCCATGGTGTGTAACTATTGGAGCAAGAGGAACACATACAGTGTGTGTGTGTGTGTGTGTGTGTGTGAGATCCATCAAAATTTGAAACTTCTAATAGCTGTCACCCCTGGTGTTAAGGGCTACAAGGAAGCCATGACAGCTACGGTATGTGATATGAAGAATAGGGAGTGCATGATACACAGATGTAGTCAATGTCCAGGCAGGAATGCTTTCAGTGATCATGTGATGACTAAATTCAAGGAAGACAACATGTCTGATGAAGACGTAGTCAGCTATAACCAGTGGACCCACTTGGAGAAAGGCTGCACATTAATAAACCGGATGGAAAGTGTGCCAGACTTTGTAGAGGAGCTTACAAGACAAATGGACAACTTGACAGCACATCACTTTATAGCCAAGTAACAAGCAGCCTTCCTCTCAACATGTAAAGCATCGCTAACAGCAGACACCGCACTAGTACTCTTGGACTTTGCTGAAAATTATCCATTCATTGTTCAGGATGCAGTTCAGGGACATCACTGGGAAAACACCCAAGCAACAATTCAGCCCTTTGCATTGTACCATTTGAAGGATGATGCAATGGTGTGCGAGAGCTTCTGCATTATAATTGACTACATGAAACATGATTCAGTTGCTGTACACTCATTTCTCTCAGTAATCATCAGGTAACTTTAGTTTCTGTGGTTAACATATGTGACCCTAGACCACAAAACCAGTCATAAGGGTACATTTTTTTGAAATTGAGATTTCTACATAATCTGAAAGCTGAATAAATAAGCTTTCCATTGATGAATGGTTTGTTAGGAAAGGACACTATTTGGCTGAGATACAATTATGAAAATCTGGAATCTGAGGGTGCAAATAAAAAATCTAAATATTGAGAAAATCGCCTTTAAAGTTGTCCAAATTAAGATCTTAGCAATGCATATTACTAATCAAAAATTAAGTTGTGATATATTTATGGTAGGAAATTTACAAAATATCTTAATGGAACATGATCTTCACTTACTATCCTAATGATTTTTGGCATAAAAGAAAAAATGGATAATTTTGACCCATACAATGTATTTTTGGCTATTGCTACAAATACACCCATGCTACTTAAGGTTTTGTGGCCCAGGGTCACATATATGCTGTTCCGCTGATTACTTTTTTAAATGCTTGCATTAATATACCTACTTATTAAATAAGCATATATGAACAATTTAGTAAATTTGCTGTTAATTATTTTTTGTAAATAAATATGTCTTTGTTTTCAGCCATCTCAGAAAGGTTTTACCAGGCATCACAAGGGTCAAATACTTCAGTGATAGAGCAGCAAGCCAGTATACGAATTTCAAAAATATTGAGAACCTCATGCACCACGAAGCAGACTTCAAGATCTTTGTGCAGAATGGCATTTCTTTGCCACAAGTCAACATCAAACATATAAAAAAAAAACTATCATCTTCAAATATCTTGGCATCAGGGTGACCAAGTTTGATGACGATCACATGGATCCCCTAAGAAGGAGTGCATGCACTATTTAAATACAAAATATCCAACTTCCGTTGGGTGAAGTTAATAACTTTAATGTTGAAAGTTTTCGGGCTTGATAAGAACAGTATATGTACAGAGTTTGGTAACTAATACTGACCTCAGTACTTCAATCAAAAGGGGGCACGACATCCCCACTCAACATCTATGTATTAGACTTTTCCTACACCTAATGGCTGACAACTCAATCATGAAATCTTAAACATGTTAAGAGCATCAAAACATCTAATTGTAGATGTGAAAGATGTTTATATCATTGAGAGCAATACAAGTTTCATACAAATAAATATGTATGATATATTCAGCAATGGTAAAGTACTTTGATGAGTGCAAAATTTTATGAGTTTTTAAACATGTAATGGGCCCCAAATGCTCCCAAAAACATAATAATAATCCTTAAAAGAACAATAGGGCTCCGAGGCCAATGGGTAAAATTGGTTCAGAATAAGTACAGCACTCATTATCAGAGGCAATAAAATCCAAGCACACTCCAGGAAAACGTGTGTTAGGCATATGTGCTTATTGAAGTTAAAAACTACCGCTCACCGCAGCCATATTTATCATCTACTGCTATTAAGTACATCAACATAGACCATGACATTCTCTGATTATGTTGGCATTTGTGCACAAGCATTAGCACGGTTTAGGTCTATCTATCCGACCACTGTTACTCATGTCTCTTTATTTACACAAAGTATGGAGTGCCACAAGGCTCAATATTAGGTCCTCTGCTTTTCTCCTTGTATATGTTCCCCCTGAGGGACATAATCATTTTTTTCACTGTTATGCCGATGATACTCAGGTTTATATTTTAACCTGAAAACACTGAACAACCTAACCAGTTAATGAAGTGTATCATTGATATTAGGGCTGCATCAATTAGTCAATAAAATAAACAATAAAAATAATAACCAATAATTAATATAAATCACCAACAATATTTTACTTAAAGTTTAAAAATGTTTCCTGCTCTATATCTCGGAATTAAAATTAACTGAATGGGATATACACTAATGTTATTCTTTTTAAATGTTATTTTCTTTTTGAACTGCTCCCCCTTTCCAGCCATACAAATAGTCAGACTTCACCTGCAACTGCCTACAAGTTGGTCTGTGCAAAATTTAAACGAAACAAAAGACAACATCTATGTGAACAAATACATTTTGGTATGACTTTCAAATGTCAAAAAAAAAAGAGAGAGAGATGTACTTCACTGATTATGGCGCTTATGCTGTTTAAATGAAACAACCATGAAGCCTCGTGTCACTTGGAATCTGTTGTGGAGCAAACTTACTAGTTTGTTTTATGCACTGTTCTTAAAGGCCTATAGGTATGCTTGGACTGCTGGGGAAAAATAAAAAATAAAATATATTTAAAAAATAAAATCAAAATAATGATTGTGTAGAAAAGTCATCTTAGGGTAGTGTTTTCATCTTAGTTTTTCACTTAGAAACAATTAAACAGTTTGATTTAAATCATCTATTGTTTTGCAGTTTCATATAAAGTTACTTAGACTGTGTTCGAAATGCCATACTATCATACTACTCTTACTATTTCTGCAGTATCCAGTATGTATGCTGTGCATAGTATGCAAATTTTCTGTATGCATGTAATACCCGGATGACACTATATTCGCCAGAATCTGCTAAATATAACTCAAGTACACTGAAATCAGTACAGAAGCTGTTCGGAATGGCATACTACCATACTATATTGCAGTATGCTGTGTGTATACTGTGAATAGTATGTGAATTTTCTGTATGCATGGAATGCCCGGATTACCTGCTACATTGGCTGAAATTTGATGTATGCATCTGAAGACGCTGCATGGGATACTGTTTCCCAGAACGCAATGCGCTCCATGTGACGTTTCATCTTCAAACGCGTGAGTGAACTGGAGGTGGGGAATAGTAATTATAAATGTAACACTTGTATTTGTACGTATATACATATACATGTAAACTACAAACTATCGCTGTGTATCTGAAAACAGTATCGTTATAGTAGGACATAAATTGTACTTTAATGTCTACAGCACGTTTCCGATCATCAAATGACGTCACCTTTATCTTTACAGTACAGATTCTTTCAAAGATATTAAATAATAATAATATTGCAGCAATATAATATATAAATAAAATGTATAAATAAAAATATTTCAATTATGCAAACAGAATTCAATTCCACTGTCAAGCAGCTCTAAAAAGAAATGGAGTGTATTACTCTAAGGACAAATAGACCAATTTGTTGTCAGAGGCTATTTACATTAACTCCGCCCACCAATGCCTGGCTGTGATTAACAGCACTGCAAAATACACTTGCATATACGAAGTATCAGTGGTGCACCAAGTAAAACGTGAACTGTTTGCTTTTGACGCAGTCGACCCGAGTTCGATCCTGGCTTTTGTCAAACTCATGCTTCTCCTTTTCCCATCACATACCAGATCAGAAAGAAATTTATTTTCAATAAAAATTAAGTAAATATTTGAAAAGTGGAAATAAAACGCCTCAATAATACAGTGTTGTGTATGCTTTAGGTAGGTTTTTGTCCCAATAAAGTGGCATTCATCTAATACAATTTATATATACAGTATATGATAATTTATGTACTACAATATTGAGGTATAAATATCTGCCACCTAACTACTATTTACACTCCTGTTGCTAAAGAAAATGCTGCTATTTTAGTGTAAACAGAATTGATCATTTGCACTTAGTGTAACTAGAATATAACGCTTTTTAAGAATTTATCATTTGCACTTAGTATAACTAGAATATATCGCTTTTTAAGAATTGATCATTATTTGCACTTAGTGTAACTAGAATATATCGCTTTTTAATATCGCCACTTAGTGTAAAGTGTTTTTTTTCTCGCCACAGCCCTTTAAATGAAGAACAAATATAGACAGCATGCAGTAACTGCTGTAAAAGCTGTGTCAATGGTCCAAATGTTTTATTATTTTGTTACTAGGCTGATGTTAATGACATTTGACTTATTGAGTTATTGCTTGATTCATCCTTTATTGTTATGTATAGTTATCAAATGTGTAACACGTCAAATAAAACCATTTTCCAAATAAAATACATTCTTTAATATCATTCATTTCTGTAGAGCTGGACATTTTAAAAAGGATCAAATGAGTGAGTTCAGCTTTGAGAATGAAAACCAACCTGTTTGTTCCTCAGTATCTTCTTGTTTGACTCTGAATGCTTCTTCAATCTTCATGTCTTCACTCTCCTCTTTAATTAATGCCATCTTTATAATAGCGTGTCACATGGATCTTAATTGCTTCAGCAGGAACCTTTCTGTGTATTTGGACACTTTGTTCTGTTTAAGACGAGAATAATTAACAAAAAGAAAAATAAATTACAACTAAATCTCTGGGTATGTCTCAATAAGCTCCCAAGCTCAGTAATCAGTGCACTGGTAAGGCAGTCACTCTGGGGTGCACTTCCCAGAAGCAACTATGGTCGCAAGTTCCGTGTTTATTAATCAAGTTCAATGGAACTAACGACCATAGTTAACTAACGATGGTTTTTGGAAACGCACCCCAGACTGAGAGTTAATGACCTTACATCAACCTGGGATGTGTTTCCCAAAAGCAACTATGGTCGCTAGTTTCATTGTTACTGATCGTTACCGGCTATAGTTGCTATTAGAAAACGCACCCCTGATTAACTAACATTTAAAACTAACACTACAAATTAATAAATGAACACACTATACAAGCATTTCTTATATAGTTATGATTTATATTTGGAATTTATTGACATTTTGATTTTATTTAATATTATACTTCAGTTAAAACAATTGGTTTATAAAGTCATTACATGTTTGTTGTTCTTAGCAGCGGCTGTAGTCAGAGTGCGGAGATTCAAGCACTTAATCGAAAGTTGTTGTGTTCGAAATTTCATATAATCACACTACTCTTACTATTTCTGCAGTATCCAGTATGTATTCAATAGCTTTCAGTCACGTGACCCGCTCAAAGACCTGGAGGGCAAAACATCCATAGAACTGCAGCACAAGCATGTCAATTTTCCATCTGTTTCTAAGCCGCAAATATTTAGGTCACCTCTCAAAAGAATAACACAAAGATATGCGAACAAAATGCAAGGTTTGGCTATTTGCAATCCATATTATGTACCAGCCGCAATATTTCAATCCCTAAACACCGTGACAAATCGTTGTGAAAACACTTAAAGTGCCTTAATGTATTTAAAACCGTGATATTAAAAGAACAAATTCAGTACACACCTTATTGATTATGCTTACTTTATATAGGCAAGCAGATGAGCCCGGAATATGAACGTGATGCGCTGAATGGTTCTGTGTTTTCTTTATAATGGTTTTCTATGGGAAACCATTCAATGTGAAACTTTGCGCATTGCATTTATATTCTGAGATCATCTGCTTGCCTGTACAAAGTATGCATCATCAGTAAGGTGTGTACAGAATTTTGCCTTTTAATATCAGCGTTTTACTACATTACTACTTAATGCAAACTGCATAAAAATAACTGGTGGTCAGTGGAGCAAAGCCTTGTTTTGCCCTCCAGGTGGGCGTTCCTATAAGGGTGTGATGTCATGCGAAAACTATCAATACTGTACATATTTTCTGTATGCATTGATTACCTGAATAACCTACTACATTTGGCAGAATCTGCTAGATATAACTCAAGTAACAATGAAATCAGTACAGAAGCTGTGTTTGGAATGGCATGCTACCATACAAGTGCATCCAGAAAGTATTCACAGCGCTTCACTTTTTGCACATTTCGCTATGTTACAGCCTTATTCCAAAATGGATTAAATTAATTATTTTCCTCAAAATTCTACAAACAACACCCCATGACAACATGAAAGAAGTTTGTTTGAAATCTTTGCAAATTTATTAAAAATAATAAAAAAAATTACTTTAGCCTTTGCCATGACACTCAAAATTGAGCTAAGGTGCATCATGTTTCCACTGATCATCCTTCAGATGTTTCTTCAGCTTGACTGCAGATTGCACCTGTGGTAAATTCAGTTGACTGAACGTGATTTGGAAAGGCACACACCTGTTTATATAAGCTCCCACAGTTAACAATGCATGTCAGAGCACAAACCAAGCCATGAAGTCCAAGGAATTGTCTGTAGACCTCCGAGACAAGATTGCATCGAGGCACAGATCTGGGGAAGGGTACAGAAAAATTTCTGCAGCATTGAAGGTCCCAACGAGCACAGTGGCCTCCATCATCCATAAATGGAAGAAGTTTGGAACCACCAGTACTCTTCCTAGAGCGGGCCGCCCGGCCAAACTGAGCGATCGGAGGAGAAGGGCCTTAATCAGGGAGATGACCAAGAACCCGATGGTCACTCTGACAGAACTCCAGCGTTTCTCTGTGGAGAGAGGAGAACCTTCCAGAAGAACAACCATCTCTGCAGCACTCCACCAATCAGGCCTGTATGGTAGAGTGGCCAGACGGAAGCCACTACTCCGTAAAAGGCACACGACAGCCCGCCTGGAGTTTGCCAAAAGGCACCTGAAGGACTCTAAGACCATGAGAAACAAAATTCTCAGGTCTGATGAAACAAAGCCTGAACTCTTCGCCCTGAATGGCAAGCGTCATGTCTGGAGAAATCCAGGCACCACAGCCAGCCAGAGCCCAGACTTGAACCCGATTTGAACGCCTGGAGAGATCTGAAAATGGCTGTGCACAGACGCTCCCCATCCAACCTGATGGAGCTTGAGCGGTCCTGCAAAGAAGAATGGGAGAAACTGCCCAAAAATAGGTGTGCCAAGCTTGTAGCATCATACTCAAAGACTTGAGGCTGTAATTGGTGCCAAAGGTGATTCAAAGTATTGAGCAAAGGCTGTGAATACTTATGTACATGTGAAGGTTGTTTTATTTTTTTTCAATAAATTTGCAAAGATTTCAAACAAACTTCTTTCATGTTGTCATTATGGGGTATTGTTTGTAGAATTGTAAGGAAAAGAATGAATTTAATCCACATTTCAAATCAAATGACGTCACCTCTATCTCTAAAGTGCTTTATACAATACAGATTTTTTTCAAAGATATTTAATAATAAGATTGCAGTAATCTAATCTTATTAGCATATAAATATTTCAATTAGCTTTCAAAATAAATGAGTGTCTATTCACACTTAGTACAAATAGCCCGATTTGTAGGCAGAGCTTATTTACATGATCTCTAAAACAACACTTCAAAAGACGCCTGATTACCGGTAGTATCAGTGTAGCGAGTAATGCTGATATCACGTGCTATCGGAATTATCGTAAATGAGCGATTCCACAGTTTCTGTCCACAAGGGGTGTAATGAACAATATAGATCGAATAATACCCAGTTGTTGTAATTTTTTTATTTTTAGTTCACTATTTTGTTTAAGATAGATGTAAGAAATAATAAAGTAAATTTTATCCCACTAAGCCTTGGCATTATCGTGTAATGAGACTTTATTTTATTTCCGTCCCCAGAAATTGCGGATGTCAGGGTGGGACATTCAGTGCATCTGGATTTTTCTTAAGTCATTTCTTTCATTTCCTTTAATAAAATCCTGAATTTTGGCGCATAACATTTATTTTGGTGTGTCTTCTACAAAATACTACTACTAACACTGAAAGTATAATTCCCTTAATCCACCACAATGCAATGGAAACATTTACTAACGTTCGTTACACCCTCTGTCCAAGCAGTTACGAACGTTAAACTATGATTCTAAAGGAAACCGAGATATAATTTTTCCATGTAATTCTATCAGTAGCAAAACGATAAAACGTATACTTTTGATACCAGCGTTTGAGTTGGGCGGGTCTTCATTTTTAAACATGGTGGAGGGGACAACCATTGCTGCTGTCAATGCTGTTCTCACAACAACTACATCACTTTGTCTTGTCGCTAAAGTAGTGTATTTATAGGCTAGATATGACCGTTCATTCGAAGCATATTGTATGTTTTATAAACTGTGACATAAGCATGCATTTGACCGAAATTCCAGAATTGTCAGCAAACTGCATGTGTAGCGCGGTGAATGTTTATGATAATCAACCAATGCGATGCTACATTTTATTCTTTCCGATATTAAAGCACTTGAATACGACAAGCTTGTAATCACGACTTCATAAGTGGGAAACAGGAAATTTCCGATAGCACGTGAAGGCAGCATAAGACCCAAATCAATTGCATTCAACATGATCAACCCGAGTTCGAATCCGCCAAACTCGTTCTTCTCCTTTTCCCATCACCTCTCTGATTGGAAAGGCATTTATTTTCATTAAAAATAAAGGAAATGACTGATGAGAGATGCATCTGAAGAAAGGAAACAGATGGCATCAAATACAGCATTTTACATTGCAGTATACCATGTGAAACTGCCGTATGGTACAGTGACAAAGTATTTACTGTATTGGCAGCAAACTCCGTTCTAGCACAAAATCTAATGACCGTGTCATACTTCATCACAACTTTTGATGAGACACTGAACAGATACCATTAAAAACTAAATATTACATACCAAAATGTAGCCTGAATATGCCTGAAAATGTAGTGAATAAATAAATCTTTTTTTTTTTTAAACTGTAACCTACCCCCCAGCCAAATCTCACTCCAAGATGAACTCAGAAGTTGGCAGACCTGCATCAATTGCATTTAGTGTAACTAGAATATACTGCCTTTTCCACTTAGTGTAACTGCCAAAGACAAAATAATATAATTGTTCAGTTAAAGTTAGCTCAGTGTTGATTTTGTTCTGTTCAAACTGTAGAGTTCATTAATTATTAAATGGGGTAATATAGCATTGTTTGCTAGTATGAACCCTTATTAGCAAGGCTTTGTAAAAAGAACAGTTAGCACATTTATTTATAACAGCCTCGACAGCTGTGCTTTAATTAATGTTCAGTGTCATGTAACAACACTCTAGCATACTACTCTGAAACATTATTTGTTGCTTATTGTATACTGTTTCACACACCATTCTTGAAGGGGGAAAAAATAGTAGGCGGTATGCACTGTGTACTGAACAGTAAACAGTAGTGTGCCATTTCGAACACAGCAAGTGAATCATTTTGCGAATAAATTCAGTTTCGTAAAGCTCCCTTTCTCCATCACTACTCGCCAGTGACTGAAATCGTGTTATAAACGGATTACCGATAAAGGGAGCGAAATTAGACGCATCTTTTCTCTTACTCATTTGTGGATGCGCTTTACTCATGTTAAATATAAACACGAGAACAATAAAGTAACAGAATAAAGCATTGTAATGTTACATTCAATAACATTGGCATCGCTTGTAAAAATACATAATTGTTTGAACGGTTTAGATTAAAACATTAAATGCTTAAAAACACACACTGTACCTTTCTTAAACACAGATGCAGGAGCGCGACGCGTCCTTATGACGTCACATCGGCAGATCAAAATAAAAGTTCACAAGCTTCTTCTTCTTTTAGGAATTAATGGCGGTTGGAAACCATGGTGGTTCCACCTACTGGAAAGGAGTGTGAAGCGCACAATGAATAGGAAGTTTAGAAACAAGAGCTACTTATTTTTAAAAAATTATAATAATAATAAATAAATAAATAAAATCCAAGCCCGGAAAGAGAAACCGGTATCCTAAATCCTATTAATCAATCCTGTTTCTTTTAAATAAATAACTAATTCGCGATATATTCTTGATTGCTTAGGTCCATCACCTAACAAAACCTGGAGTGACAGATCATTTATTTTCAAATATCTTACCTACCTAGCTTATCTACCTATCTGTGAAAAAAAGTGCATAATGTTTAAAATAATGTTTATAAACCATATATAATTAATTAAGTTGCTTAAACAACTATAAACAAAACAGCATCATGTATGTATGTATGCATAGTTTAATACAAAGGGCGGAAAACCAATCACACAGAGTACATTTGTCATTTAAAAACGATGCAGTGAGATGGAGAAAAAAAACACCATAATGTCTCGATATATGTTTTTTTTTTTTTTTTTAAGTTAAAGGGGTCATATGATGTTGCTAAAAAGAACATTATTTTGTGTATTTGGTGTAATGAAATGTGTTTATGCGGTTTAAGGTTAAAAAAACACATTATTTTCCACATACTGTACATTATTGTTTCTCCTCTATGCCCCGCCTTTCTGAAACGCGTCGATTTTTACAAAACTCATCGGTCTGAAAAACGAGGTGTGCTCTGATTGGCCAGCTATCCAATGCGTTGTGATTGGC
>NW_015654932.1:62548-63964 GCF_001515625.1 Sinocyclocheilus rhinocerous
AGGTAGGCGTGGCTGACTCTTAACTTTCATAAAGAATATCTCTTTGGATTTGAGACTTTAGTCTTTGCAACTTTACAGATCTTCTTTATACACCAAGAGCTTGTAACACTCCAAAGAGAAAGGAAAAATTGAAATCGCATCATATGACCCCTTTAAACTTACATTAATTTTACATGGCTTTCTAAACATGCGGCTCTTTTGTGCGAGACGCGAGTGCATCGGTAGATGTCCCTCTAGAAAATGTGCGAAATATGTGTTCTGTGTAAACGCTTGGTTTCAGTTTTGACGTAAACAACATCTTCTCCGCATTGATGGAAAAAAATTTTGACAGCCCTAGAGCACAGTATATTCTTTTAAGGGACTGTCGGCAAGCTCCCCAATCAACTCCTGCTAGACATCTCATAACATTTAATGCTTTTTTGCATTTGTCCACCAATTTCTGGATATGGATTTTAAAATTAAATTTCGAATTCATCCATACTCCTAGAAAACCAACAACTGATGTTTGCTCCAACTCTTGTCCATGCATTTTAATGTTAACTGTAGGATTGATTCTTCTTTTAGAAAAACATATCGTAGTTTTTACATATAGTTTTTGCTACAGAAAAACGGAAACCCCATTCATTAGCCCAATTCTCTACATTATTAACAGCAGTCTGCATACACCTTTCCACGTACGCAACATTGCGCCCTTTTTTCCACAGCGCACCATCATCTGCATACAAAGATCTTCCTATCCCACTATCAACCATTGTAAAAATGTCATTAATCATTAAGTTAAACAGAATTGGACTGCTAACGCTACCCTGAGGTGTTCCATTCTCTATTGTATGTATCTAAGAAAATGCAGTACCCAATCTTACTTATATAGTTCTATTGAACAAGAAATTCCTGATCCAGTTATATATTCTTCCTTTAATTTCCATTCTATCTAATTTAATTAAAAGTCCCTCTTTCCACATCATATCATATGCCTTTTCGACATAAAAAAAATACCCCAACTAAAGCTTCCTTGTTTACTTGAGCCTTTCTTATTTCAGATTCCAAGCATAATATAGAGTCCATTGTATTACGTCCTTTCCTAAATCCACTTTGGAATTGTGATAAGAAATTTTTCTTCTCAATGACATATACAAGTCTATTCATAACCATACGCTCCATCAGTTTGCACAAATTAGATGTTAAAGCTATGGGTCTGTAGTTAGTTGGCTGCGTATGGTCCTTGCCTGGTTTTGCAATTGGCACTATAATCCCATGCTTCCAGTCAGCTGGCAACTTTCCTGACTCCCAAACCTTATTAAAAAGGCTCAAGATTAAATCTAGCGACGTTTCTGATAAACGTTTTACCATCTCATTACAGATGTCATCTCTACCTGGAGAAGTTTGCTTAACCCCTGCAGGCGCCTTTTTCAATTC
>NW_015654932.1:65243-78885 GCF_001515625.1 Sinocyclocheilus rhinocerous
TCTTCTTCTTCTTCTTCTTCTTTTAGGATTTAATGGCGGTTGGCAAACCAACTTAAAAGGTGCATTTCCGCCACCTACTGGAAAGGAGTGTGAAGCGCACAATGAATAGGAACTTTAGAAACAAGAGCTACCTTATAAAAAAAATAAAAAAAATTCTTTCACACAATAACCGGTATCCTAAATCCTATTAATCAATCCTGTTTCCTTTAAATAAATAACTAATTTGCGATATATTCCCGATTGCTTAGATCCATCACCTAACAAAACCTGGAGTGACAAATCATTTATTTCCAGATACCTTAGAGCTTGACTTAGTTGGAAACGTTCTCTTTCATAAGCCTCACATTTTAGAAGTACATGTTCTACAGTTTCTGTTAACCCACATTTGTCACAATTTCCATTTTCATGTTTTCCTATTCTATGTAAGCACTGATTTAATAAACAATGACCAATACGCATTCTTGCTATTATAACGTCCTCTTTCCTGTTTCCAAATCTTCTTCTCTCTGAACCAACTTTTTCTTGTATGCAGTGTAAATGTCTACCTTTTGCTCCTTCTTTCCATTCATTCTGCCATATTTCCTGTATTTCTTTCGCTATTATCGCTTTTATTTCTGTTTTACTTAATGCCACTTCAATGTTTATTTGTGAATGATTTAATGCCTGTTTAGCCAAATGATCATCCTCCTCATTTCCTTTCACACCTATATGTGATGGTACCCACACAAAATTTACCAGAAGTCCATACTGTCTTATTCTAAAAAGACTCTGCATTACTTCATTTATCATGTCTTGTCTTGCTAATGAATTTCCACTTGACAAACTGTTTAGTGCTGAAAGAGAATCTGTGCATATCACTGCCTTTGTTGGTTGTATTTCTTCTATCCACTGAAGTGCTAGTAAGATTGCTATTAGTTCTGCAGTAAATACAGAAATATGATCTGAAGTTCTTTTTGACATTTTAATTTTGAATATGGGAATATATACTGCTACAGCTGTTTTCCCAGAGTCTGGATCCTTTGAACCATCAGTGTATATTTGAACAACACTATAATATGTAAGATCTATATATTTCTGTACAGCTGAACTTTCTAATACACTTGTTTCATTGTTATGTTTTTCTTTATGCAACTGGATATCTATCAAAGGCATTGGGAAAAGCCAAGGAGGAATTGCTGACCTAGCCACAGTAGGAGCAATATGTATATTACTTAAACCCATTTTCTGTGCTTCCTCATTGGCCTTCCATCCAAAGCTTGATAACTTTTTGTATTCATATTCCCAACAGTCCTTCAACACCATTTTGACTGGATGAACGTCCGAATGTCCTTTTATACTTATCCAGTACCTCATCCTTAACTTGAGCCTACGAATTTCTTGAGGCATCTCGCCCATCTCTACCTGAACTGCTGATAATGGGGACGATCTAAAAGCTCCGCAACAAATTCGCAATGCTTGTGATTGTATTGCCTCTAATTTTAAAAGTTGTGTTTTAGATGCAGAGCTATATACCATACTGCCATAATCAAGAGCCGATCTTATCAGAGCACAATATATTCTTTTAAGGGACTGTCTGCAAGCTCCCCAATCAACTCCTGCTAGACATCTCATTACATTTAACGCTTTTTTGCATTTGTCCATCAATTTCTGAATATGGATTTTCAAATTCAACTTCGAATCCATCCATATTCCTAGAAATCGAACAACTGATGTTTGCGCCAACTCTTGACCATACATTTTAATATTAACTATAGGATTGATTCTTCTTTTAGAAAAACATATCGCCTGAGTTTTTGCTACAGAAAACCGGAAACCCCATTCATTAGCCCAATTCTCTACATTATTAACAGCAGTCTGCATACACCTTTGCACGTACGCAACATTACGCCCTCTTTTCCACAACGCACCATCATCTGCATACAAAGATCTTCCTATCCCACTATCAACCATTATAAAAATGTCATTAATCATTAAGTTAAACAGAATTGGACTGCTAACGCTACCCTGAGGCGTTCCATTCTCTATAGTATGCATCTGAGAAAATGCAGTACCCACTCTTACTTGTATAGTTCTATTGAACAAGAAATTCCTGATCCAGTTATATATTCTTCCTTTAATTTCCATTCTATCTAATTTAATTAAAAGTCCCTCTTTCCACATCATATCATATGCCTTTTCGACATCAAAAAATACCCCAACTAAAGCTTCCTTGTTTACCTGAGCCTTTCTTATTTCAGATTCCAAACATAGTATAGAGTCCATTGTATTACGTCCTTTCCTAAATCCACTTTGGAATGGTGATAAGAGATTTTCCTTCTCAATGACATATACAAGTCTACTCATAACCATACGCTCCATCAGTTTGCACAAATTAGATGTTAAAGCTATGGGTCTGTAGTTAGTTGGCTGCGTATGGTCCTTGCCTGGTTTTGCAATTGGCACTATAATCCCATGCTTCCAGTCAGCTGGCAACTTTCCTGACTCCCAAACCTTATTAAAAAGGCTCAAGATTAAATCTAGCGACGTTTCTGATAAACGTTTTACCATCTCATTACAGATGTCATCTCTACCTGGAGAAGTTTGCTTAACCCCTGCAAGCGCCTTTTTCAATTCATACAAGGTCAATTCTGAATCCAACGTACATCCAGATGGTCCTTTATCCTCCAATAAATGAGGATATTTACTTAGTATCGGATCCCTATTTTTCCTTAAGTCCTCTGATAGATTTAAGTTACTGTGAACTTTAACTAATGTTTCTGCAAACACCTCTGCTTTTCCGCTTTCAGATAAAATTAGTCTATTATTATGTATTAAAACAGGTATGTTGCAATCTCTTTGTATCCCTCCCATCTTTCTTATCATACTCCATACTTCGTCAATTTCAATATCTTCACCAATACTCTTACAAAATTCCCTCCAATAATTTCTTTTAGATGTCCAAATTACTCTTCTCACTATAGCCTGTGCCCTTTTATAATAAACTAAATCAAAAAGTTAAGTGACCTTCTTACGCTCTTAAGAGCTTTATTTCTCCTTATAATTGCCTCATTACACTCCTCATTCCACCATGGCACAGCTTTCCTCCTGCTGCCTGCCTTCTTCTTACCTATTTTGTTCACAAGCTGCTCTCTACAATCACAATGGGTGCTTCTCAAACGGAAGGCTGCATATCTCGGCTGCCACGTCATCAAACGTCACTGAAGGCCATCTAAGGATCCTTGGAAGGTAGCCTTCGTTTCGCATCCTTCATTCAGCTGAATTTGAAGGATGCATGGGATGTATCCTCCGCAACCTTCAATCACCCACAATCCTTTGTACCCATTCCATTTCATGAAAATAAACTGACGAAAAATGAGTCCGTACTGAACTTGTCTGAATTTATTATGAAATGTAAGACAAAAATAATGTTTTCAGACATGAAAGAGATGTTACCTTTTGTTTTGGTGTAAATTACTCACTAAACTGCCAATAATTTAAGCCACGGGGAGACTAGACGACTGTGATTCATTGTATTGCATTAATAGAAAGCAAAATAATATAAAGATTTGTAATACAAAGTATTTTTCCAAAACTAAGTTTTATTAGTGTTTTTGTGCCGTGACGGTGAGGGCGAGAACATATGTGACGTAGCCACACACACTTACTAGAGCGTCTCATTCTAGCGTTTAATGCCGAGGTGAACTCTAGCCTACAAGCCTCTGAAGGACTGAATTAGGAAGGACACAGCCTCGGTAGGATGCAGCCTTCCGTTTGAGAAGCACCAGCACATATGAAATAGTCAAAAGTTGAATTATTGGTGAAATACATATTAAAATACATGTTGTCTAATGGTGTGATGAAAATATTAAGAGCTAGTACTACTAATCAAAAATTAGTAGTAAAAATTAGAGATTTTGCTTGAAAAGAAAAACTGTAATGTTTGGGTACAGAAACCATTTACACCAGATTAGATTAGATTAGATTAGATTAAAATGCAAATAGTGACAAATGTGATTTATGAGTTTAAGTATGAATTCATAAAGCAGAGCTCATACATTATTAAAATGCACATAATAGTGTAAGTGGACATAAAGTTAATTTGAGTCTAGAATACCTGAAAAAGGTATGCAATGTCAAATTTTTTGATCAGTATGAGAAAGCAAGAGCAAAAAAAAGTCATATGTTTTGTCCAGTCCATTATGATTATCACTATGTCAGTCAGAGGGCGCTTAACTTTAAAACATAAATGTAGGTCGTAATAAGGTGCTTGCACAAACGACCTACAGGTTGTTGTTTTTTTGGAGATGGACAATCTGTTGAAATACTATTTGCTAAATTGGCAGTGGGCGGGATCACACAGACCAAACTAAAAACAGTACCGACCAGAACACACATTTCTTAGTAGAATAACTGTATGTAGCATTGTTTTTAAGACAAACGTATTTCAGCTTTGCATGATTCCTAAATCTCTGCTAACATGTCGTGGTAATTTTATGCTTTAATACACTTTTTTTTTTTTTTTATAATCAGTATGAGATTAAGGAGCCCCGCACATGGCATGCTGGAAAAAAAATAGTAGGCTAAATCGTGTGCACGATTTACGATTTCGTTCCCTCGATTTATAAATTGTGCACACGATTTACTAATTAGCAAATCGAGGGAATGAAATGGTAATCGTGTGCACGTTTTAGTACATCGAGGGAACGAATTAGTAAATCGTGCGCACAATTTATTTATTTTTTCTTGCATGTCATGTGCGGGGCTCCGTATGAGATAAAGGAAAGCAAAGCAAAAAGTCACTAAAGCAATAAAATAAAAAAGCAATAAAATGTCAAACAGAAGCAATAAAAAAAGTATAATTATGATTAATTCAACATCAAAAAGTATTGATAAAAGTTTTAGAGTGATTATTTCACAGGTTTTTAATGAAATCAATAGTTAGTCAAGTCTTCAATATTATTTATATGAGTTGCTGGCAATGTAGAGTGATTCAAATGACTCACTACTAATGAGACACACTTGAAACCTGCTGAGCTCCACAGAAACATCTGCAGTTTTTCTCAAACTAAAATCACATTCTAATTGATTATAATTATTTTCTAAGGCATCTGGAGCTGTAGACACACATCTGTAGACACATTCTGTGTCTTAGAAGTTAGAAGATGGATTATTACACTGTGAAAAATATTATGTGCTATGTAGTCCAAAATGTTGGTAACAATATTACACAAAATATTTTATGTAGTTTTTTGAGGCTGGTTTTTGAAATGGAATCTATCTGAATAAATCATGTAAAATTACATTAAAAATTTTTTTAATTTAATATCAGTGGAATGTGCTTGTTTAGTGTAATATGACACAAATAAATTAAGTAAAATTTTCTCATTCATATTAATGAAAGTGACTTAATTATAAAATGTACTGCCTTTTATGTTAAGGTACAATAATGGAATACATAATGCATTTGTTTGTTCTCAAACTATTTTTTTAGTACTGTATCCATTATCCATAGTTTACACATATGGTGGTATACATTAAAGAAACACCGTTTATAAAACATTCTATATACAATTTAGGGCAGCAGTTTAAATATATGAAAACAAACAAACGGATCATGTAATTGTGGCAAGTCACATTCTGGACTAAATTGTGTTAAAGGGGTCATATGATGTAATTTAAAATTTTCTTTTCTCTTTGGAGTGTTACAAGCTGTTCGTGCATAGATAAGATCCCTAAAGTTGCAAAGACTAAAGTCTCAAACCCAAAGAGATAGTCTTTATAAAAGTTAAGACTTGTCCACGCCCTCCTAAAACGATGGTAATTTTAGATGACCTTTTGGATGTATTTAATTATAAAACCCTTTATAATCTACAGTATAATAACATTAAACTTATTTCGTATTTTCTCTAAACCTTCTTAGATGTTAAGACAGGCACCTGCAATTCTGGCCAAATTAAAGATACATTGTGTGTGAATTTGCACATTATAATGTAAGCATCATTAATGACCCCTTGTGTTTAATAAAATTTAAAAAAAAAAGATTGATTAGTGAAATGAAAGAATGATTTAATAAAAAATCTGAATGAATCAAATTCAAATTTATTTCTAAAGCACTGAATAAAACAACAACGTTGACCATAGTGCTGTACAAACAGTAACACAATGAGCAGGAGACAAGATTTAAAAGGGATCATATCCATGTATCTAAATGACTAGTATAACAAAGACCTTAAAAAAATAATCAAGATACATCTTAAGTAAGATCAGAAAAGGCATATATGGCACTAGCAACCTTCACACTTATCTTTGATCGAACGCTATCATAAAAAAGTATGTTTTTAAATGGCTCTAAAAACTGACTGAGTGTCGGTACGTCCCTAATATATAGCGGCAGGCTGTTCCATGTTTAGGGGCAGCGACCGCAAACGCGCGATCCCCTCTAAATTTCATCTTAGACCAAGGAACAAGAAGAAGTTTCTGTGATTGGGATCGTAGGGATCTCGTTGGCCTTTGTTCCTGGATTAGATCAGCAATATAAGATGGAGCTAAACCATGTAGAGATTTAAAAACAAATAATAAAATGTTATAGTTCACCCTAAAAGAAATGGGCAACCAATGCAATGCTTTTAACACCGGGGTAATATGATCTAATGATTAGTAATTGTCTCTAATTGGCCTGTTTAGCTAAGCGCTCAAAACACTTCTTATTTAGTGGTACTGTAGGCTACTGCATGATTTGTAGATTATATTTAATAGTTTACACTTTGCATAAACGTTGGCAATTAGTTTTTAAAAGGTAACATTACATTCTTAAGGGTGCTACGCTTAGATTTCTTTTCAGGAGCACTTGTGCTCCTACTAAAAAATTAGGAACACCTTCTGATCAATGACAGAAATTAACCTTGCTAATATAAGGCAATATTTGACTCCTTAAAAGTTTTTTTTTTACCTTTGTAATGCCTCTAACTTTATTAAATGTATGTCATCTTTTGTGCCAAAAAAATTTAGATTTATAAACTTGTATCAAAAATTTTAATTAAACAATAAATTCAGTTAAAATAATACGATACAATCAGGAAGAATAGTGACTAGTCAAATGAGATCAACAAGTTTCTAGTCAAATGAAATCAGCATCAACAATTCATCTTTGCACGGCACAGAAGAGCACAAATGTGGCATTAAGGAATATTTACAGACTTTTTGACAAGACTCGGAGGTGGCAGTAATGCATTTCATAATAACAATGTTATGAAATTAATGTTTTAAATATAAAGTTTTGAATATAGAAATATTAAACAATTTCAATGACTCAATAAAAAATAAAAAAATTGAAACTGCCAGTAGGTGGCAGCAAGTCAAAGTCTTTGTCACTGAATCATTCATTCAATCGATTCGTTCAAACAGCTGATTCATTTAGGAACGAAGCAAGCGACTCTCTTTATGAATGGATCATTGAAGCATTGACTCACTAGATTTGTTCAAAAACGCAGATTCATTCATAAACAAAACACAGCCGTGTTTGCTTGGACATGCGCAGTGGATCAGCTGTGACTTTGTTTGGAACTATTTTCATTGACGAAATGGAGCAAAATCAGACAACAGTGTTCCTGAATGGTAAGTCACTTAATATTAACTTCTGTATAAAATCAAAAATGTATAAAACTGTTGTAAGTTCAATTTCACATTTGCAAACTCCCTTTATAATCATTAAAAAGCTCTCACTCGTCTTAGTTCATTTTATCATTCAAACTGTCCATTTTAATTAATGAAGCTCTCTACACTGCACACTGAATTTATTATTTAAATCGTCTCTACACTTTGTTTGTTATAATGAATGACAAAAACTGCAGTCTGTTTTTGATTTAGAGAAGCATTTCCATTGGCTGCAGTCATTAGGTCCATATTGCGGAGCTAATCATAGACACAAATATATCGCACCGGCGCTAGGTTTATGTGCAGAACTGGGATCGCTTTCATAGTATTTTAAATAGATAAAATATTGAAATCACTTTAATTTCCAAATAAACCTAACCAGTTGGAAATGAAATGCCGTCCCCCCTCAAAATTCACTCCCTGTCAAAATCTAAGCCATAAATGTGTTTGTGAGTGATTGTAATTTGAGGGAAAACATGCACACATCCAGTTCCAAGAATAGTTTCTGAAAGGCCTCAAATGTGTCTCCAGGTATAGGTGAGGTTTAGTGCATGTGTGAGTCCAGGAAGAATGGCACAGACACTAGCTTGATGTTCCAAGCACACCCTCCAAGATAATGCTGAAGTCCTCCTGATCGTCCCCTTAAGATATGTTATGAAGATACCTGTAGTATGGCAGTATATTCTTCAAAATATGGCCGAGTGCTTCTGCTTTGCAATAAAATTTGGTGAAACATTTAGTTGCAGTATAAGATCTTCATAAATGTTGAAATCTGAAAAACAAAAGGAAATATTGACTAATATGTTCAGTACACAACCACATTATTGTCTGTAATGGTGTTTATTTATCAAACTGATTTGATGGTGTAAATTAATCAAACTGATTGCATTAATGACATTAAACTATGGTTAGAGCAAAATTTCCTTCATCTAAATGAAGAAAAGACTGAATATATTTTATTTGGAGAGTTTGTAACTTCTGACTTTGATGCGCTGACTTCAAAGCTTAGACCAACTGTCAGAAATCTTGGTGTGACTTTTGATAGTAGCCTGAAATTTGATAAACAAATTGACACCATGGTTAAAGCTAGTTTTTTTTCAGCTACGTCTTTTGGCCAAGGTCAAACCATTTTTGAATCGCTCTGACCTTGAGAAAGCTATTCATTCTTTTATCCGTCTTTATTCCGTCCTTCAGATGAGACGTTAAACCGAGGTCCTGACTCTCTGTGGTCATTAAAAATCCCAGGATGTCTTTCGAAAAGAGTAGAGGTGTGACCTCGGCATCCTGGCCAAATTTGCCCATTGGCCTCTGATCATCATGGCCTCCTAACAATCCCCATATCTACTGATTGGCTTCATCACTCTGTCTCCTCTCCACAGTTCAAGATTAGATTATTGTAACACACTTTATGTTGGTGTCTCACAGTCGTCCCTCAGCCGCCTTCAGCTGGTGCAGAATGCTGCAGCCCGTCTCTTAAATAACACACGCAAACGTGAGCACATCACCCCAATTCTTTATTCGCTCCACTGGCTTCCAGTTTCTTTTAGAGTTGATTTTAAAATGTTATTGTTTGTTTTTAAAGCTCTCAATGGCCTTGCCCCACCTTATGTAACTGAGATGCTGGCTTTTCATCTCCATTTTCGCTGTTATCCTCGCTTGTTTCTTCACAATACTGCAGAACTTCTGATGATTTGGCTGTGCAAATCCGGCTGGCATAGAACATGGGCGGGTATATGCAAATGTTGGGGGCGTAACTATTAGTGATCCCGACTGTAACGTCACAGTCGGTGTTATGATCTGATTCGCCTATTTTTCAGTGGTCTTTTGCATGCACGAGATTTACATAAGAAGGAGGAAACAATGGTGTTTGAGGCTCACGGTATGTCATTTCCATGTACAGAACTGTTATTATTCAACTATGCCAAGGTAAATACAGTTTTCCATTCTATGGCACCTTTAAAACTTATTTATTTAGACTGACTTTTAATATCTAGCAATTGTTGTGACATTTTTGTGTATTTTATGTATTTTTTTGTTGTTGTTGGCTTTTATTTTTGTTTTTATTGCTCGGTTTTTATTGGAAAGCACTTTGGTTCACCTTGAGTTTTGTAAAGGGCTGTATAAATAAATGTTGATTGATTGATTGACAACTCCTCACAACAAGTTCATTTGGGGCTAGCTAGCATGTTAGCATAGCAATTCAAATACGACAATTTACGATATTAAAGGGGTCATCGAATGCCCATTGTCCACAAGTTTATATGATTCTTTAGGGTCTTAATGAAAGTCTATAACATACTTTGGTTAAAATTTCTCAATGGTAGTGTAAAAAACACAATTTTTACCTTTACTTACGTTTTAGTGCATATTTCTTTAAATGCTAATGAGCTATGCTGACCCCACCCCTCTCTTCTGTGGGGTGACGAGCAGTTCTCATGAGATTGTTAACTTTAGCCGCGAAACTTGCTAACTAGCACATTATTAGGAAAGGCGATTTGCAATGATTCATAAAAGAACCTTATACTCACTTCTGTAGGTGAGGCTGGATCACGAATGATTCGCGTGAACATGAACGCATTTAGGTAGATAGGGGGCGCATTCAAAACAAAGGTAATCCACTGTGTCTTCAGCGGCTCAGATGTCGAGCGTAAATGACGACTGCTATGTTCATTATTACATCCAACAACAGAACACCTCAATCACTTAGGAGCCATTCTTGCCTACATCTGCTCCGGCGTCGAAACAATGGCGGACTGTCCACAGCTTACACAGGGCAGGTCTAAGGTAAAACGCTAGTGTCAATCAACAATCGTGGGAGGGGCCTGGGTCTGTGTGACATCACACAGACAAGAAGCTGAGAATGGCTTGATATGAGAAAGGGGAAATTATTTAACGAGATAAAAAAAAACACTGGGTGGATCTTTATCATTATAGGGTGGTTGTGTAAAAACACTGCCAACACACATTTCAGTTCAAACAACTTGTAAAAGTGCATGTCCCATCCGATGACCCCTTTAAAACCATGTTTTTGCTCTAAACTCATTTAAAAACCCCATTGATTGTTGAAACTACCTTGATTCTGTGATCAGATGTATCATTTGATACATCTGATCATTGAATTAAAGTAGAATTAAGGTAACCGCCCTGCATTCGGTAGAGCGAATACTATTGCACAACAGCTGCACCACAGACTGGTCTGGAGTCCAACAGAGGAACTCCAGAAGGATCAGGCTCTGTTCAAAAATAAAATCACTGTTGGTGCTTCTGAAATAGTGAGGGTGCTTTAGCCTTCATGCACATCTATTTTGACATATCATATTTTGTCCAGTCCATTATGATTATCACGATGTCAGTCATTGTGATTTCGAGAGGGAATTCCCCATTTATATGTGGATGTCACTCCCAAAACTTTGCAGCGTGTAGGCCTACGCCACGTGAAATGTAATTTATGAAAAACAAAGCATGAAGCAGCATAAAAAACAAAACTTTTATTCAAATTCTGAATAAATTATATGACCGTGTAAAAAGATCACACAATGCATTTAGATGAACACGCATTTTGATTGGTAATGACGGTCATACGTCATTTCATGACAACAGACGCAACACCACACTGTCAATATTTTTATGCCAGCTAGAGGGTGCTTGACTTTAAAACATAAATATAGGTTGTAATAAGGTGTTTGCAAAAATGACCTACAGGATCGTTTTTTGGAGGTGGACAGCAGGGGGCGGGATCACACAGATCAGACCAAAAACAGTACCGACCAGAACACACATTTTGAAGTAGAATATGTAGAATTGTTTTTCAGACAAACGTATTTCAGCTTAGCATGTTTCCTAAATCTCTGCTAACGTGTCATGGTAATTTTATGCTTTAAAGGGATAGTTCACCCAAAAATTAAAATTTGATGTTTATCTACTTACCCCCAGGGGATCCAAGATGTAGGTGACTTTGTTTCTTCAGTAGAACACAAACGAAGATTTTTAACTCAAACCTTTGCAGCCTGTCAGTCTTATAATGGAAGTAAATGGGAATCACGGCTTTGAGAGTAAAAAAAAACATACACAAACAAAACCAAATTAAACCCTGCGGCTCGTGACGATACATTGATGTGTAAAGACACGAAACGATCGGTCTGTGCAAGAAACTGAACAGTATTTTATTTCGTTTTTTACCTCTGATGCACTGCAATGTCTGAACTGTCCTGAGCGCGTCCTCGACAGCTGGTGCGTGACGCGTCTTCTTCTTCTTCTTGCTTTACAGCGGATCGCTGACTTATAAGTGCATTACCGCCACCTATCTCTCAAATGGACCATTGACATTCCTAATTGAGATTGTAGATAGAGTGTCAATGGTCCATTTGAGAGATAGGTGGCAGTAATGCACTTGTAAGTCA
The DNA here is from genome assembly GCF_001515625.1 of Sinocyclocheilus rhinocerous. Taxonomy (NCBI): domain Eukaryota; kingdom Metazoa; phylum Chordata; class Actinopteri; order Cypriniformes; family Cyprinidae; genus Sinocyclocheilus; species Sinocyclocheilus rhinocerous. Next base: position 77,276 of record NW_015654932.1, read on the forward strand.
GCGGTCCGCCGTAAAGCAAGAAGAAGAAGAAGATGCGTCACATGCCGGCTGAAGAAGACGCGAACACGCTCAGGACAGTTTGGACATTGCAGTGCATCAGAGGTAAATAAACTATATAAATACGGTTCAGTTCCTTGCACAGACAGATCGTTTCGTGTCTTTACACATCAATGTATTGTCACGAGCCGCAGGGTTTAAATACATATAGCACCTTTAAATCAATCTAATAAACCCTTACTGAACAAATCCCGATCTGAACCTGTCCTCTGACTGTCCAAATCTGTAAATTGATCCTGTCAGGTGGAGGTACACATCCTACTGGATGTAGGTACAGCTGCACCCTCATTTTCCATTTTACTTTCATTCTGCGACTGCCTTGAAAATAATGTTGTTACTTTAAATAAAAAAAATTAGACAAAATTAACATAAATGACACCTGCCATACTATCCTATTACTTTAAAGTAGTAATAACTAAATTATTGACAAATTATAATTCTTATAATTACGTGAAAACTAGTGATACTTGATGAAAAGTAGGTCTATGCAATTATAGGGTACAGCCAAGGTGCAAAATTAACTCTTTCCAAAGGACATTAATAAAAACATGCTTTGCCAAACTAATTATTTAGGAACTACAAAATTATTTGGTTTGCAATGAAACGTTACAATGATAATCTGCTCTCCACTGATTTTAGTGGCATAACTAAAAAATGAAAGAAAACGTATTTTTCCCTCTGTGGCAACATTACTATCATGTTCATCTGGGATGCCTTATGTTCCCCTTCAGGAACTCGAGCTGCGTCGAAACGCAACGGGAACGCCTCCAGCGTGACCACGCTCTGAATCATATGTGTAATCAGTCCAATGGATGGGCGAGACGTCACGGGCGGGGTGACGTAGCGACCAGGAAGCAGCGGCGGCTGTGCTCGTGTGGTTCGCATATGTATCCGGTGGAGGTAATGTAGACGGGAAAGTCCCTATTCCCTTCTTCCTCACCTACCAGATCCAGCGCCCGCTCTTGGAGTTCGGAAGCCCGCGCTGCGGTTCTTTCCCCCCGGTGAGAACGCTCTGAGGAGTGTGTCCATGCTTGCGAGCTCGTGGTTCGGTCCCGCTATTGCTGAGGCACGGCGGCGATTCAGATCACGGGGATCGCACGTGGATCTAGTGGATGGGTTGGAGACGGCTCGCCTTTTCTCCGCCTGCACTCCCTAGATCCAGCGCTCTCTCTCAAGGCTCAAATGAGGTATTTATCTGACTATGAGAAGTTAGATAGGCCTATATCATTTTCGATTTTTGATATGAATCTTATCACACCCGACCGTGTTTACTCGTCTGGTTGTTTGGCTGCATTTAATACTGAGGAATTAAATTAAGTATTTATCTGACTATGAGAAGTTAGATATATCATTTTTGATAGGAAGCTGTGGGTGTGGCCTTTGAGGAGGCACAACTCATAGCTTCCGGTCTCTCAACAAAGGTTGTTGAGACCATCCTCCATCCAGAGCTCCCTCCATGAGGAAACTGTACTTCTTGGTGTGGAGACCGTCAGCTCGACCCAGCTAACTGCCCATTTGGTACAGTTCTGGAGTTCCTGCAGGCCTGTTTATCC
>NW_015654932.1:79112-82066 GCF_001515625.1 Sinocyclocheilus rhinocerous
TCACTCGCGTGAACGAGCACCGATTTGCCTCCGATGTCGGGCATTTGTCGGCGATTTCGCAAAACCTGTCGGCGAGTGAAAAATCGGGCTAAAATCGTGCAGTGTGAACTCGGCATTACAAAGTACAGGTGCAGTCAGTGTGGGGTGTGGGGTAGGTCTGTGCGCTGTGCCATGCAATGAAGAGGTACCATACTTTTAAGAACTATAAACTTTGTCACCTAGATACCTGATTGGGCAGATAGCTGGTCAACTGATCAAAAAATAGCACATGCATTTTACTATGGCACATTAATATAGTAATAATTGACTATAGTTACTAATAGTTTTACTGTTGATTTCCTCTTTTCCTGATCATTTGGAATGAGGATAAAAAAAAAAATAATAATAAAAAAAAAATTCAAATAAACTGCAAATAAGTTCAAACATCCACTCCATAAATATTTTTTCCTGAATATTACTGATGAACTGATCAAAAAGTAGGCTACTCTTCACATGTGTTTTACTACTTTATAGTATTGTAATATAGTAATAATTTAGTACTTTCTCCCGTTTTATTGTTGGTTTCCTCTTTTCTGATCATTTGGAATGAGGATAAAAAAACAAAAAAACAACAAAAAAACATGCAAATAAGTTCAAACATCCACTCCATAAATATTTTTTCCTGAATATTACTGATGAACTGATCAAAAAGTAGGCTACTGTTCACATGCGTTTTACTACTATATAGTATACTAATATAGTAATAATTTTGTACTTTCTCGTATTTTATTGTTGGTTTCCTCTTTTCTGATCACTTGGAATGAGGATAAAAAAACAAAAAAACAACAAAAAAACATGCAAATAAGTTCAAACATCAATTCAATATCTACTATTTCCTGAATAGTCTACTATTTCCTACTATAGTCTACTATTTCCTATTTCCCTGATGACGTCATAATATGCAAATTAGATGAGTATATTTACACCCCACATAAACTTTTGGTCATGCCCAACATTTTTCTAATTTACAGTAGATCTCTATCTTTAAGCCCTTTCAAGCCACAAGCTTTTGAAATCTTGATGTCAAAATCCATCATTTTTTCCAAAAAATCCTGGCGCCTAAAGGGTTAAGCATTAAAATGACCTCAAATATAAATCAATTTCATAGTTTTGCCTTCAGTTAGATTAGGTAATCAAGACATTTGGGTGTGCTCTTCAAAAATAACAAGTGTTTTTTAGGGTTGGGCCGATAGACGATGCCATCGTCCATCGGTGATGGCTGACAGACATCACGATGTTGACCCGGCAGCGCGATCCCCCCGCCCGCCCGCAATAAAAACACACTTAATCACACTATATTGGCAAATGAAATGCATGCTTTCAATTTCCGCACTGTTCAAATATATATTTTTTCTGATTAGGAAATAATAACAAGGAAGTTGTTCCCAATCACAATACAAATTACATTAAAAAAAACAGAACACACTTTATACAGTAAATATCGTTTTTATTGTGCATAAAACGCCAAACGAATTACATGAACTAGTTAGTTTACACAAACTAAATGAGGCATACAAAAACAGCAGAAAATTTCAAAATAATTTAAATTAAATTAGATTAAATAGACTACAACAAATATGCCTTTTTCATGGTTTTACCATGGCGAACAGAGGTTGTTTAAATATCAAGGTTTCTGGCCAGAAATACTAACATGTTTACCTTTTCTGGCTTTAATAAGCTGCGAAGTGGAGTAACAACACTACCCGCTGTGCTGAACACGCGTTCAGATAGAGCACTGGTAGCACATATGCACAAATATTTACGAGCGATGTTGGCCATGAGAGGGAACCGGCCTTGGTTAGCTTTCCACCAAGTTAGTGGGTCTTCTTCTCCATCAATTGCCATTTCCTGTAGGTACATCGACATCTCTGCTTCACCCTTTTGATCAGCGGTGAGCATGGCTGCTGTAGCTGCTCTTTTCCCAAGAAGGCTTCCCAGTGAACCCTTTTTCTTCTTAGGCGCGGTGCCAGCACCTGATTCCTCTTCTCTGACTTGTGCGGGACCGGATGTCGGACTTGCGCGTGTTGCTGCTGCTGCCGCCATCTCTGCAACCACGTCAGTTTTTGTGGCACTTAGCTCGGGTGGTTTCATGTGGTCTCCTCTGTATCTTGGGTAAAGCAAGGTTGCTTTGCGCATCATCCTCTGGGTGGCATCATGGCCATATTTGCCTTCCATCTGCTCCAAGATGACGCGCTTCAGGTCGGCTGTGAGTTTGGCATCCTGCTCTGACTTCTCCAGCACACCTTCCAGGTGGGCTAACATGGGCAAAAGTGAGGAAACAGTAACGTAGTTTTCTCCAGAGAGAATATCTGTAAACTCCGCTACTGGCTTCAACCCGCTGTTAACCACTTCCAGAACACTTATGTCCTGCCATGTAAGCTGCGGGAGCGGGCGGTGGCTTTTGTCCTGAGCAAACACCCGTTTGATGGCTTGCACCTGCTCCAGGATTCTCTCCACCATTCGCTGTTTGGAGCCCCATCGTGTTGCACAGTCCTGTCAGGAAAATATAATCATCTAACTTTTAAGATCATTTACGTTTTTCTAACCACGGCTGACAAAAAGGTACAAAGCCTTCCATGTGGTGAGCACACAATATCAAATTAGCTTAAAATATAAGCTTAGTTATGTAAAATCTGTGTATCATTCGTTCAATTAATTTTCGATTAAGAATCCACAAATCTGAAAAACGAAAAAAAACAACTTATTTCATGATTTCTTTACAAAACCAAAATGAAAAACAAATAACGACTTGATATTCATATTTTCGTTTCTATGCACAAATTAAAAATGGGGAATAAGAATATGAAATACTATCAAAATCAAACTCATTACGTAATCATTATTCTTATCCCCCATTTTTAATTTGTGCATAGAAACGAAAATATGAATATCAAGTCGTTATTTGTTTTTCATTT
>NW_015654932.1:83761-94520 GCF_001515625.1 Sinocyclocheilus rhinocerous
TAAAACACCTGCGCTGCGTTATGATTTTGAAACATGCAGTGCTCATGTTTATTCAACGACGTCAAACTGTCAAAGCCTTTTAGTGGTGGCCACCACAAATAATAAATCAGTGTATGGGAAAAACTGGTAATGTATATATAAATATCAGATATGTGTTTAAAAATCATATCACCGTTGTTAAAATGTTTTTTATTGCGATTATATATTGATATTGAATTATTGTCCGGCCCTAATTTAAAACCATGACAGAGAAAGCAGAATTCTGTTAATCTGGTTTAAAGGGCCCTTTTAGTCTAGGACTAGGCTTAATCTGTCTGCCCCTCTGTCTCATTCCTCTCAGCAGTCTTCTTCCAAAAATGAACAGTATCTGAGATGAACCGTTTCGGAGGTGATGTGGGTGTTTACATGTTCACGTGTCTCATGTGGACGATTGTCATATCAAAAGTGGAGCTGCTTGTGGGTATTATCATATTACAGATAAAGAGTTCAGACGAGAAATACTGGACCTTGCATGTATTTCATACGCATTAATTTATCAAATATTTGTTTTTGACGTGACTTACTTCATTTAAAAGCAGACATTTCAAGCTTTCTATACATATGTCTCATGTCTGTGAGGCAAGTATTCGCTGAGATTCAGGTTGTTTTATTTACATGTCTGTGATGAAACCTGACTGCAGAGAGCGCACTAGGGTGTCCATCGCCGATGGCTGACTGACATCATGATGTTGAGCCGGCATCGTGATTTCTCCTCCTCCCCCGCCGCAGCAGCAACCCACACGCAAAAAAACCGCTTAATCACACTATATTAGAAAATTAAATGCATGCTTTCAATTTCCGCGCTATTACTTCAATTTTTTTTTCTGATTAGGAAATAATAACAAGGAAGTTGTTCCTGATCACAATACAAATTACATTCAAAACAGAACACAATTTATACAGTAAAGATCGATTTTATTGTGCATAAAACGCCAAACGAATTATAGGCTACTAGATGTTTACACAAACTAAATGAGGCATACAAAAACCGCAGAAAAATTCAAAATAATTTAAATTAAATTAGATTAAATAGACTACAGCAAATATGCCTTTTTCATGGTTTTACCATGGCGAACAGTGGTTAGAACAAAAAACAAGTTTAAATAAGTGGAGTAACAACACTACCCGCAGTGCTGAACACGCGTTCAGATAGAGCACTGGTAGCACATATGCACAAATATTTACGAGCGATGTTGGCCATGAGAGGGAACCGGCCTTGGTTAGCTTTCCACCAAGTTAGTGGGTTTTCTTCTCCATCAATTGCCATTTCCTGTAGGTACATCGACATCTCTGCTTCACCCTTTTGATCAGCGGTGAGCATGGCTGCTGTAGCTGCTCTTTTCCCAAGAAGGCTGCCCAGTGAACCCTTTTTCTTCTTAGGCGCGGTGCCAGCACCTGATTCCTCTTCTCTGACTTGTGCGGGACCGGATGTCGGACTTGCGCGTGTTGCTGCTGCTGCCGCCATCTCTGCAACCAGGTCAGTTTTTGTGGCACTTAGCTCGGGTGGTTTCATGTGGTCTCCTCTGTATCTTGGGTAAAGCAAGGTTGCTTTGCGCATCATCCTCTGGGTGGCATCATGGCCATATTTGCCTTCCATCTGCTCCAAGATGACGCGCTTCAGGTCGGCTGTGAGTCTGGCATCCTGCTCTGACTTCTCCAGCACACCTTCCAGGTGGGCTAACATGGGCAAAAGTGAGGAAACAGTAACGTAGTTTTCTCCAGAGAGAATATCTGTAAACTCCGCTACTGGCTTCAACCCGCTGTTAACCACTTCCAGAACACTTATGTCCTGCCATGTAAGCTGCGGGAGCGGGCGGTGGCTTTTGTCCTGAGCAAACACCCGTTTGATGGCTTGCACCTGCTCCAGGATTCTCTCCACCATTCGCTGTTTGGAGCCCCATCGTGTTGCACAGTCCTGTCAGGAAAATATAATCATCTAACTTTTAAGATCATTTTTGTTTTTTTCACATTTTTTCACATTTACGTTTTTCTAACCACGGCTGACAAAAAGGTACAAAGCCTTCCATGTGGTGAGCACACAATATCAAATTAGCTTAAAATATAAGCTTAGTTATGTAAAATCTGTGTATCATTCGTTCAATTAATTTTCGATTAAGAATCCACAAATCTGAAAAACGAAAAAAAACAACTTATTTCATGATTTCTTTACAAAACCAAAATGAAAAACAAATAACGACTTGATATTCATATTTTCGTTTCTATGCACAAATTAAAAATGGGGGATAAGAATAATGATTACGTAATGAGTTTGATTTTGATAGTATTTCATATTCTTATTCCCCATTTTTAATTTGTGCATAGAAACGAAAATATGAATATCAAGTCGTTATTTGTTTTTCGTTTTGGTTTTGTAAAGAAATTATGAAATAAGTTGGTTTCCTTTTTTCCGATTGTGGATTCTTAATAAAAAATTAATTGAACGAATGATACATGGATTACATGGGGTCCGTGTATCTTTTGGTCATTTGATTTTTTTTTTAATATTGAAAGTAGAAAAATGAGAAATGGCTCCTTTTTCGTTTTTTAATTTTTTGCAAAAAAAATGAAAAACAAGAATTCGGTTTAATTTTTAGTTTTTCGTTCAGCTTTAATATTCCATTTCTACACGTGGGTGGGAATTAAACGTCCCTTTCTGCTGATTGGTCAGACAAAAAAAGATCAAACCGTGCTGCCATCAGTCGTAAAGCCACTTTTTATTATGATACATACTGATTTATTCTAAAGTGACTTAAATAATGCATATAACGTCAAATAACCTTAATGTAGACTTTTAAAAATAGGCGCGTCAATTACTCACTGTGTATTGGTTCATGTTTGTGATATACGATGTTCAAGGAGACCGAGACGCGCTAAAGCAGCGCATTCTGTTGTTTCCTTTATTTTTCAAAGGCACGACATTTTGAATGTACATAAATAAAAATATACATTTTACCATATGACTATAAATGACAACGTATTAAATTATTTCCCCTCTTGAGGAACAAATCCAAGTGAACATCAACTAATACTCAATATTAATTAAATAGACTGCTGCATATTTCCTGTGCACTTCAATACTGGTCTGCGTTTGACAGTAGTCGCATTTGTCTGCTTTATTTAACTAGGGTAACTAGTCAGATGTTGTTCTAAAGGCTTATTAGGCCTACCTTCTTTTTTTCGAAACACACACACAAAAAATGTCCTGCTCGCACTTACCCATTTAATGGCAGAGAATGGTGACTTTCACTTTTCATTCTTTAAGCGGATGCAAATCTGTCATAAAATAATCATATGCATCTCGTGGCGTAGGCTATATTCCAAACGTTCTGAAGGTATATTGTAAGGTTTGGTGAGAAACAAACCAAAATGGCAAGTAATTATATTTATGTAAATCTTGTGTTGCATTCCTGTGTGCGAGCGCACAGGAGCTTGCGCCGCGCACAAGTGCATGTTCTTTTGAGATATCAATCATTTTTAATTTTAATAAAACAAAAGACTACATTATAAAACTCAGAAGAGTATGTATTTTAATATCTCTGTTGTTCTCCTGTTGTCAGTCAGAATGATAGTTCCTGTGTGAACGTTTTAGGCCTGTTATATAGCCTACCCAGAGCTTGGTAGTAACTGATTACGTGTAATCTGGATTAGGCTACATAATCAGATTCCAAAAATTAAGCACTTGTAATCAGAGTAAGTTACATTTTAAAATACTCTTAATCAGACTACAATTACTTTTTTATAGATGACATGATTGCATATTATTCACACAATAGAAATAAATTATTCATCATTTCCCTGTGTATTGGTTCATGTTTGTGATATACGATGTTCAAGGAGACCGAGACGCGCTAAAGCAGCGCATTCTGTTGTTTCCTTTATTTTTCAAAGGCACGACATTTTGAATGTACATAAATAAAAATATACATTTTACCATATGACTATAAATGACAACGTATTAAATTATTTCCCTTGGAAACAAATCCAAGTGAACATCAACTAATACTCAATATTAAAGCTGCAGTCCGTAACTTTTGGTGCTCTAGCGGTTAATAAACAGAACTGCGTGCGTCTTGCGGAAGAACATTGTAGCCGGAGCTACTTCTCTCTGTTTATGTCTATGGCGAATCACGCAGGTTATTTAACTAGGGTAACTAGTCAGATGTTGTTCTAAAGGCTTATTAGGCCTACCTTCTTTTTTTCGAAACACACACACAAAAAATGTCCTGCTCGCACTTACCCATTTAATGGCAGAGAATGGTGACTTTCACTTTTCATTCTTTAAGCGGATGCAAATCTGTCATAAAATAATCATATGCATCTCGTGGCGTAGGCTATATTCCAAACGTTCTGAAGGTATACTGTAAGGTTTGGTGAGAAACAAACCAAAATAGCATGTAATTACATTTATGTAAATCTTGTGTTGCATTCTTGTGTGCGAGTGCACAGGAGCTCGTGCCGCGCACAAGTGCATGTTTTTTTGAGATATCAATCATTTTTAATTTTAATAAAACAAAAGACTACATTATAAAACTCAGAAGAGTATGTATTTTAATATCTCTGTTGTTCTCCTGTTGTCAGTCAGAATGATGGTTCCCGTGTGAACGTTATAGGCCTATAGCCTAGAGCTTGGTAGTAACTGATTACATGTAATCTGGATTAGGCTACATAATCAGATTCCAAAAATTAAGCACTTGTAATCAGAGTAAGTTACATTTTAAAATACTCTTAATCAGAGTACAGTTGCTTTTTTTTTTTATAGATTACATGATTACATATTATTTTTTATCTTTTAAATGTTCCTTCCTAAAATAGTCTACCACTTATATACACTCAGAAAGTCTTCCAGTTTTGTGGACATTCGCACAGAGATCAGTCATTAGTCCGGTGGCTACACAGCATTTGACCAATGGATTTACAAAAATCATTTCAGGTTTAAGAAGTGTTTCAACATTGCATCAACTACTGATGAACGCATTCATTTTTATTTGAATGATCACTCAGTAGGTTATTTAACCATGTATTATTATGTATTATTGAAAGGCTTTTGTCTTTCAAACTTGACAAATGCACAAATTCTCGTTTTTTTTCTTATTTGCAGACATTCTCAAACTCTTTGTCCTCTGAACCTCTTTCACCTAACATATTTACTTTAAAGGGGTGGTCAATCAGCAATTCTGTAAAAGACAATATCTCCCTTTGCATTGAACTTTGAGCATCGTAACTTTGCAGATGTTTTTTATGCTCAAACAGCAACATTACATACTAAACTTAAAAAAGTGAAATCATAATCAAAATCCAATCAAAAGTTCCTGCCCTGCACCAGCCTCCAGGGCGCCCCCCCGTTGTAACTGTTACGGCGCGGGACGCACCTTCCGGGAGAGGGGCGATATGTCACGTTCATGTTCTGTTCTGGTTTAGATTTTCCTGTGTTTCTGTTCTACCTTCTTTGACCTAGTTTCCCTTAGTCCCCCTGATTAGTTCATTCTGTTCACCTGTGTTTATTAATTATCTCGTTTGCTCCTTTGTTTCCCTGTCTTTATAAGCCTTCAGTTTCTGTCTGTTCTTGGTCCTGGATTGATGTTCATTTAATGTATGTTGATGCTATTTAGCTCTCCTTTTCTTTATGTTGAAGTTGGAATTAAAGACCATAAACGTTTACTCCTTCGTCGTACGCATCTACAACCACATACCGTGACATGTACAGTGTGTATTTATATATACATAATAAAGTACACATATATAGTATGTAAACGTAAACTTTTATTTAGAATCAATTAATCGTGATTAATCGTTTTGCAGCCCTAGTTCCTACAGATCACCTTTATTTATATTGTACTTTATACAATATAGATGTTTCAAAGCAGCTTTACAGTGATGATAAACAAGAACATAATGATTTAGTGATGCTACAGAGATCATTTAAAACAAAAAAAAAAGCAATAGTGTCATTGTTCAGTTAAGGTCAGTTCGGTGTTTAGTTCTGTTCAATAACTCTGTAAAGTTAGAGTATTATTTACAAACAATTTAAAAGTATACTATTTGTAAGATAAATGTAAAGGAGTTACTCAACACTAGATGAGCAGTCATTTAGAACAGTAATTTGGCAAATATAAGATTTAAAGATAAAAATCGTTGTGTGTCCCAGGAAAATGCCAAGATTATCTGCCGCAGAAAACAGCGGTGTTACCAGGCTCGGCGAGATTCTGATCCTGTGAAGACGGAGGCTTTTTTGTTAAAGGGCCGTCAAAAATGGAGAGAGAGTTAAAGGCAGAGTAAGGGATTTCTGGTAGCCAATGTTGATATTTGAAATCACCAAAACAAACACGCCCCTACCCCAAAAGGGTCTTGCCCCTATTTTGATAGCTCCGCCCCACATATACGTACGCAACCCAGGCAACGCAAGGGAAAGTCAAGGTAGCAGCAGACTTGACAGAAAGAGAGAAGCGTAGGAAACATTCTTACTGGAAGTCAAGCAGCAGAGCAGAATGTTAGCTCTATTTTTCCCCCCAAGACTTTTCAATGAACACTACAAATGGACATTGCTTCATTCAAGAACTTATTCAATAAACAATTTAAGTGGGTGCAAACTAGAACCTGTTCACTAAACACCTGCAGTGTATGCATATTTGTTCAATAACTAGAACCTGTTCAGTATCCAGCTGCAAACTTGTTCAATACCAAATTTTAAAAAAAAATGTTGTAAGTATAGCCTGTGATCTGTTGTTTCTTAGTCATTTCTCTACTTTCTCATGTCCAGTAAACTGTTACCTTTGTCAACTAAGTTTCCATATGATCAACTGTGTTACTGATGAGTTTATCATTTTCAAAAATACTCAGTTGCCTACTGTAGAACATGTTTAGTGTTAAGACATTACCCACCGTGTCCTTTGTCCCTCAAGGTATTTTCTTTCAATACAGCATATACAAATTTGACTTATTTGAGAAAATGTGATGACCATTTAACTACTTTTGTGAAAATAGAGATCTATTATGCCTCTAAATATTTTTTCCAAAAAGTATTAATGATCAACTTTTTTTATTTTGGTAAGTGGATACAGAATCTGTCAATCAGTTCACTATTTAAATTCTAGGTATTTTTCCAAGCTATGAACAAATACTTATTTTGTCAGTAACATAGTTGACCGGAATATATCTAACATCTGCTTTTTGAACAAAAAAATAAAAATAAAAAAAATCCCAAAACCAGGTATCCCTGAAGAATAAGTACTTGATTTTAAGTGTTTTATGTAAGTTCATGTTTGGGTTTTTGGGAAAAAGGACAACTTTTTTCTTCACATTGTCAAATTCCAAATGTACCCCGAATTATAGAATGACTGATTACCATTTATATTGTCGTAATCACATGTTGACGGGCCTGAATGGCTTGTTGGTTGAACTGCACATACACTGGTCCTGGGTCTGGGTCATCTGGCGGTGCCACCACCTCACCAAGTGGTATGCCGTGCCTGTGCGCGACATTGTGCAGCACACCACAGGCCAGCACGATGCGGCACACCTTCTCAGGGCGGTATAACAGCATCCCCCTGGTCCTGTCAAGGCAGCGCTACTGACGTTTCAGCTGCCCAATCGCCCGCTCTACAACTGACCAAGGCATCATTGTATCTGTGCTCTCAGTCAGTTTATGGGTTGGTGAGGGGGGTTATCAGCCACGTCTTTAGTGGATAACAGAGGTGTAAAGAGTACCTAAAAACCATACTTGAGTAAAAGTACAGATACCTTACAGTGAAAATGACTCCACTACACGTTACAAGTCACCATTTCCAAAACAACTTGAGTAAAAGTCTGACTTTGCCTCCTCGTTTCAGAACACCACCGCACACCACTGGTAGTAAGTTTGTTTTATGTCTGAAACTCTGTCTACACTGTTGGCAGGTGAAAATCTTCCCTCAAGTGTGAGCTCTCATGTGAGTCTTGAGGTTTGCTTTTTTTATAAAAATCTTTCCACAGTCATAACACATAAAAGACTCATGTCCAATGTGAGTCCTTATGTGCCTCTTAAGGTGATTCCTGTCTGTGAAACTGGTTCCACACTGATGGCATATAAAACAGCTCTCTCTTAAGTGGATCTTCATGTGCTTATTAAGGCTTTCTTTATATGGGAAACATTTTCCACACTGATCACAGGTGAAAGGTTTCTCTCCAGTGTGAACTCTCATGTGAATCTTGAGTTTTCCTTTTTGATTCAAGGTTTTTCCACACAATTTGCAGGTGTAAGGCTTCTCTCCAGTGTGAATTCTCATATGACTATAAAAGGTTGCTTTATGTGGGAAACGTTTTCCACATTGACCACATACAAATGGCTTCTCTCCAGTGTGAATTCTCATGTGACTCTTAAGACTATCAATTCGTGGGAAGCTCTTTCCACACTGTTGGCAGGTGTAAGGCTTCTCTCCAGTGTGATTTCTCATGTGGACTTTAAGGTTTCCGTTTTTTCTAAAACTCTTTCCACACTGATCACAGGTGAAAGGTTTCTCTCCAGTGTGAACTCTCATGTGAATCTTGAGTTTTCCTTTTTGATTCAAGGTTTTTCCACACAATTTGCAGGTGTAAGGCTTCTCTCCAGTGTGAATTCTCATATGACTATAAAAGGTTGCTTTATGTGGGAAACGTTTTCCACATTGACCACATACAAATGGCTTCTCTCCAGTGTGAATTCTCATGTGGACTTTAAGGTTTCCGTTTTTTCTAAAACTCTTTCCACACTGTTGGCAGATGAAATGACTTGTAGTTCCAGTCTTCTGAGCTCTTTTTTGAGAGGAAGTCTTTTCGGTCTGCAAACAACTAAAAGATTTTTCTCCAGTTATGAAATCATGATGTTTAATATCGTTCTCTGCCATTTCATTCAGATCTCGACTCTCCTCCTTCATTGTCATCAGGTCTAAGTCGAAAAGACAAATACAGGATAACCCTAGTTTAATGGCATAAACCAACAGACATCAAAACATTTAGACATTTAAAGCATCAACACCAACAATACAGTTCTAAGCAGAGAGATAACAGAGATAACGGGCTAAAGCATTACAGTGTCATTGTCACATTGTGGGGTTGTGGGTGTGGATTTCATCCAGCCTCCTTGACCATCATACAGCTCAATTTTCATTACCATTTTTCACTGTAAATTGACCAACAACCAAAAACAATCATATACAATTATTTATAGGTAATATTGACCTCCTAATGGCTGACAACTCTGATTTGTGTGCTGAATTCATGAAATTTTACATTTAAGCATTTAGCAGACGTCATCCGCCAGAACGTCTTCCGCGTACTACAGTCAGCGGAAGCAGGGCCGCGTTATCCTAATGGGCAACATGGGCTGCAGCCCAGGGCCCCGAACACTAGGGGGCCCCCCCGAGTCAATTTATATAGGGTTGCCAACCGTTCCGTATAATACGGAATCGTCTCGTATTTAAGGCATCAGTTTGTCCCGTATTTGCAGGCATACGCCGTATGACCACCTAGAGTAGACCATACAAATAAATAAATTATTATTTTCCCAAAGCATTGTTTGAATCGTGGAAGTGGAGAGACCGGGGACTGAGGCAGGACCGGCGGAGCAGAAAGCCAGGGCGGAGCCGGCAGTACAGGTAGGGCTGAAGACCACCAGAGCAGACGGGGCCGAAGATCCCTCCGGCAGAGCAGAAGACCACCAGTCCGGAGCAGACGGAGCAGAAAACCACCAGAGCCAGACAGCAGACCACCACGGTGGAGCAGAAGACCACCAGAGCCAGACAGCAGACCACCACGGCAGAGCGGAGGATCACCAGAGCCAGACAGTAGACCACCACGGCGGGGCAGAAGACCACCGTGGAAGTGGAGAGACCGGGGACTGAGGCAGGACCGGCGGAGCAGAAAGCCAGGGCGGAGCCGGCAGTACAGGTAGGGCTGAAGACCACCAGAGCAGACGGGGCCGAAGATCCCTCCGGCAGAGCAGAAGACCACCAGTCCGGAGCAGACGGAGCAGAAAACCACCAGAGCCAGACAGCAGACCACCACGGCAGAGCAGGTAGAGCAGAAGACCCCCAAAGCCAAACAGCAGACTACCACGGTGGAGCAGAAGAACGGGGACCTTCATGGATTAATAATGTTTTCAAAGGTTCATTGATACCCTCGCAAAAAAAAGTCTAACAGTACACAGTCCGGCAGATCTGAATAATGAGCAATGGCTAAATACTCTTGAATATAGCCTTCCAGCGATCGTGTGCCCTGTCTAAGGGCTAACAATGATTAATATTCATGAATCCAGCAGCTCATTAATCCTTGGTGCGTTTTATATTGTTCTTAGTAGAATTCGTATAATATTATTATTATTATTATTATCTTATCAGTATTATTGTTCGTTTTTTCCCATCCCCCCCCAAACCCCATTTTTAGTTTTCTTCCCCTGAATGACCAAAAAAAAGCACCACCACCAGTCCTAAGTTCAGTTAAAATGACTAATTTGCATTCATACATAGTTTCCAAGTTTTAATTCTAATTACTAAACGGACCCACTTTATATTAAGTGGCCTTAACAACTATGTACTTACATTTAAATTAAACTTCTATTATTAAACAATACTTGATAATCTTATTATAATGCTTGACTGACTGATGTTAAGAGTGTACTTTCACAAAGGCTTAATGCGGCACTGAGCGGAAGTGAGAAAAAAAAAGTGTTTATTACATTTGAAATATGGATATTTTTCTTACAAAAACT
>NW_015654932.1:94548-97338 GCF_001515625.1 Sinocyclocheilus rhinocerous
AAACACTGTGGAACCAAATAAATAAGAAACATAGAACGTTTATTAGCAAAACGACCTTAGGGCCATTCACATATCGCGTCTTTTGCGAGCTCAAGTTCGTTATTTCAAATGTAGACGTGCGGCAGGCGCGCTAATAATGGAAGCGACGCGCTCGTTTTTTCCAAGCGCGTCCACACCGCAGCGAGATAAAAACATCTCAACTTTTCAGAATTCTGCAAGCGCACCGCAGGTCATGTAACAAGAACCAACCAATCACCTTCACCCTTTTTATAACAAAGCTTAGCCAAGATGGAGGAACGGCTGATCATAGCTGTACAGGGATAGCCATTTTTAAATAAATTTAATAGCAGAGCTACTGCAAGCGATTTTCAGTGCTGGAAATCCATTTCATTTGCTGAAACTTATGCGTCGTCATGGAGAGCGCAGGTCATGGTTGCTTAGCAATGGCAGACACAACGGGTGCGCAAGCTACAGAGCGCTTTGGGAAGCGGTGCGGCTAGCGTTTTCCACGCGTTTGTAGGCGCGACTTGTGAACGGCCCCTTAACGCACACCTAAAATTCGAATGCAACGTTTTTGCATTTGAATGTGGATTTTTATTTTAAATTCGACGAATATTCGAAATTCGATTTTTTTTTTTGACAGCCCTAATATGGACCTAATTGTATATGATCTAGTCTCAGTCTGTCTGACACGTTACTAAAGGTTAATTGAAAGTTATATATTTTTGTTGTGTGTCTTAATGTGAAGAAGATGCCACATGTGTGCTGCTACATGAAGTAGAGGAGAAGAAACACTCAACCTATATCAGCTTCTGATAATACAAGTCATAACAGATGGTTTGTGCACAATTTGTGTCTTTGATTTGAAGTGTTTGTCTCACAAACAGTGGATTTAAATCTATTATGCATAATTATAAACTTACTGGCATGTTATCTGCTCTCTGAAGCCCTTTAAATAAAGAACAATTATAGACACAGCATGCAGTAACTATAGCAAGCTGTCAGCTGGAGAAATGTTTTATATTACTAGCAGACTGATGTTTTTTCTGCCTGGAAACAAAGCCATGTTTACAAGATAGGGAGTGCTTTTGAGAATGAGGGGGAAAAAATCACTCATAGACAACAAAAGTTGACTTCACATTTCATGGCTTACTTTATATAAAATGTTTTGATACTGTTGCATAAGTGATAGAATTATTTTTTGGGCGTTTTAACAAGGATCAGATGAGTGAGTTCAGCTTTGAGAATGAAAACTAACCTGTTTGTTCCTCAGTATCTTCATGTTTGACTCTGAATGCTTCTTCAATCTTCATGTCTTCACTCTCCTCTTTAATAAACACCATCTTTGTTTGTTCTTCAGTATCTTCATGTTTGACTCTGAATGCTTCTTCAATCTTCATGTCTTCACTCTCCTCTTTAATAAACTCCATCTTTATAATAGTGTGTCACGTGGATCTCAGTTGATTCAGCAGGAGTTTTTCTGTGTCTGAACACTTTGTCCTGTTTAAGAAAAAACATGAACAGAAAGAAAAAATAAATGCAAACTGAATCTCTGGGTGCGTCTCAATCAGCTCCCTAGTTTAGTAGTCAGTGCACTGGTGAGGGAGTCAGTCAGAGTGATAATGACCTTAAATTACCTGAAAAAAATCAAAACTAGCACTCAAATTAATAAAGGGACACAAACTATATATAAAGTTCATATTAAGATTTATGTTGGTATTTACTAATTTGTAAATTATATTTAATAAATTCCACTTTTATGAAAACGTTTGCAGTTGATTTGTAAATGTCATTATTGCATTTACACTGTTTTGAGCAGCAGCTGTCGTCAGCGTGCGATGATTCGGTCTCTCCGATTCACTGAATCATTTTGAGAAGCGATTCAATTGACTCGAAAAGCTCCGTTTATTTCACTACTTGCCAGAGACTGATTCGTGTTTATGATAAACTGATTCACGATATAGGGAGAGAAATTAGACGCACCTTTACTCACAGAGAATACCCTTCATTATGTCACTAGGTAAAGCATTACAGTGTTACATTCAGTAAAATCATTTCACATATTTATATACAATTCTCTAAATGACTTGTATTGATTTGAACACTTTAAATGATTAAAAGCACACACCTTTCTTCAGCCGAATCACAGACGCAGGAGCGCGGCGCAGCCTTATGACGTCACATCGCCAGACCAAAATAAAAAATTGTTCGCTAAAATGAAAGGATTTTACTTTGGGAAAACTAATATGAATAATAAGATATAGGATGAATTGAAGAAATTAATTGCAGAGCTGTCAAAAGTCCAAAAGGGCTATCAATATTTAACTCCAGTATCTGGTCTTCAAATTACAGGACTGGGAAAAACTTCTGAATATTACAAACTCCTAAAGAAATTGTAGATTCAAATTAAGTTTGTTGAATAAATCATGCATTGATTTATTAACTGATCCTAAATCCTTTTGACAATGTATTCTACAATAGTGTAACATTAATGTGCAGAAATTGACATTTTTACTACTATTTTTACTCAGGAAAATGCACTGATAACAACAAAAAAAGAAGAGCACAAATGTAATTCAACAGAAGATAATGGCTGTGGTGAAACAAGCACTCAAATAATGTTGAGTATTAATCTACCTTATTTATTTGATCTTTTATAAAGTATTTTCTTTATAGTTTAGAATGCATAACTGATATTGTAAGACCTGTGGGAGTGCAGGAGCAATCAAGTGTACCATGTCCTCTGTCTCCTCAGCCATGTAGAGGTCTTCCGATATGAAGAGATTGAGG
>NW_015654932.1:98542-102391 GCF_001515625.1 Sinocyclocheilus rhinocerous
ATGAGTGAGTTCAGCTTTGAGAATGAAAACTAACCTGTTTGTTCCTCAGTATCTTCATGTTTGACTCTGAACGCTTCTTCACTCTTCATGTCTTCACTCTCCTCTTTAATAAACACCATCTTTGTTTGTTCTTCAGTATCTTCATGTTTGACTCTGAATGCTTCTTCAATCTTCATGTCTTCACTCTCCTCTTTAATAAACTCCATCTTTATAATAGTGTGTCACGTGGATCTCAGTTGATTCAGCAGGAGTTTTTCTGTGTCTGAACACTTTGTCCTGTTTAAGAAAAAACATGAACAGAAAGAAAAAATAAATGCAAACTGAATCTCTGGGTGCGTCTCAATCAGCTCCCTAGTTTAGTAGTCAGTGCACTGGTGAGGGAGTCAGTCAGAGTGATAATGACCTTAAATTACCTGAAAAAAATCAAAACTAGCACTCAAATTAATAAAGGGACACAAACTATATATAAAGTTCATATTAAGATTTATGTTGGTATTTACTAATTTGTAAATTATATTTAATAAATTCCACTTTTATGAAAACGTTTGCAGTTGATTTGTAAATGTCATTATTGCATTTACACTGTTTTGAGCAGCAGCTGTCGTCAGCGTGCGATGATTCGGTCTCTCCGATTCACTGAATCATTTTGAGAAGCGATTCAATTGACTCGAAAAGCTCCGTTTATTTCACTACTTGCCAGAGACTGATTCGTGTTTATGATAAACTGATTCACGATATAGGGAGAGAAATTAGACGCACCTTTACTCACAGAGAATACCCTTCATTATGTCACTAGGTAAAGCATTACAGTGTTACATTCAGTAAAATCATTTCACATATTTATATACAATTCTCTAAATGACTTGTATTGATTTGAACACTTTAAATGATTAAAAGCACACACCTTTCTTCAGCCGAATCACAGACGCAGGAGCGCGGCGCAGCCTTATGACGTCACATCGCCAGACCAAAATAAAAAATTGTTCGCTAAAATGAAAGGATTTTACTTTGGGAAAACTAATATGAATAATAAGATATAGGATGAATTGAAGAAATTAATTGCAGAGCTGTCAAAAGTCCAAAAGGGCTATCAATATTTAACTCCAGTATCTGGTCTTCAAATTACAGGACTGGGAAAAACTTCTGAATATTACAAACTCCTAAAGAAATTGTAGATTCAAATTAAGTTTGTTGAATAAATCATGCATTGATTTATTAACTGATCCTAAATCCTTTTGACAATGTATTCTATCTTTTCTCCCCATAATATCAAGACATACGATTTCCGCTTTATTTGGTAAAGCGGATTTCATTAAAAGTCCATGACAGTAAAGGATTACATAAAGTTGTTTTATGTTAAAATTATTTAGAATATCTGACAATATTTAGTATTGGATATACACAAAAATAGAATAAATCAGGATTTTTTTTTCACAGCACTGTACACAAGCATTTATGTTCAATAGTGTCACATTAATGTGCATTTACATTTCCTTTGTGTGTGAGAAGAGCACAAATGTAATTCAACAGAAGATAATGGCTGTGGTGAAACAAGCACTCAAATAATGTTGAGTATTAATCTACCTTATTTATTTGATCTTTTATAAAGTATTTTCTTTATAGTTTAGAATGCATAACTGATATTGTAAGACCTGTGGGAGTGAGTGCAGGAGCAAGTGTACCATGTCCTCTGTCTCCTCAGCCATGTAGAGGTCTTCCGATATGAAGAGATTGAGGAGTTAAATTAAATCAAAGAGCTAAAAGAAGATTACAGTATTAGCGGCAATTTATTATGAAAACAGAGAGAGAGCGCTGAAGTGGAAAGGTAATGAAATCTAGTTATCACAGAATTATTCTCAATGGACCTTTCTCACATTTCCGGGTTTCTCAGCAGCGGAAGTCGTCATAGTTGGGTTAACTTGAAGAGCAGTGAATGGGAGAGTACCACAAATATATTTTTTGCATTCCCATTTGCGCAAATTGTAAAAGAAAAACTCCACGATAGTGTTTTCGTGACTTACAATAAAAGGAAAAAAATTGAGAGAGACTGATAATGGCAGTCAGAAGAGAGAACGATGTCAAATTTACCGTCCCTCCCATAGACGCCGCATTAGAAACACCCTCGCATTAGCGTTAACTGTTTTTTGTAATTTGATGCAAAGGTGATATAATACAAAGAATAGTGTTATAAATGTAGATACATTAAAATAAAAAAAATACAAATATGAAAAACTTTTGAGGATTTACGAAGCTGATGACCGTTAAACGCGTCATCACAGTCTTGTGAAAAGGGTCCATACTTAATATCAGTTTTCAACAGTTTGCTTGTGGACTCTTTGATTCTCTCTGATTGACTGGAAGGTGTGCATTAAAACAATGAATGCATAGATAGTTTCAATCAATTCAATCACCTTTCTAAATGAATGTGCTATTTTTACTGTAGCACACACATACTGTCAGAACGCTAGATCCAATGACCTGTAACCAAAACAACTCATGAAAATTAACTGTTATTTTACCCTTCCAGTCAAATTGTACTCCACAAACATTAAAGGGTTAGTTCACCCAAAAGTTAAAATTCTGTCATTAATTACTCACCCTCATGTCATTCCACACCTGTAAGACCTTCATTCATTTTCTGAACACAAATTAAGATATTTTTGATGAAATCTGAGAGCTTTCTGACCCTCTATATGCAGCAACGCAACTTGCACATTCAAGGCCCAGAACATGTAAAGACATCACAATTCACGATTTATTTTAAGCATACTATATACCTGTGGTGAAAAATGTAACTGAAACTTGAGAATTTCTGATTGTTTTTGTTTGTTTTCTTTTCCAGACTACATCCAAAATAGTGTTAATATATCTGAGATAAAGCAGTCATAAGAACCAAGCAGAATGATGAGGATAAGCTCTTCAAAAAATAAAAACCTGCCTGAATATTGTGGGAAGAAATGTGCATGATTTGTAAAGAAACACTAAGGGCCCTATCACACACCCGGCGCAATGCGGTGTCTGGCGCGACGAAAGTGTTTTTGCTCATTTCAGCCCGACGCAGTTGTCATTTTCACGTCCTGCGCCACGTTGTTTAAATAGCAAATTCTTTTGCGCCCATTTGTGCACTCATGGGCGTGCTGGTCTGAAAACGAGGTGTGTTCAGGCGCATTGCTGGCGCGTTACTATTTTGAGGCAACTGAAATAGACTGAGCCATTGACCAACAAAAACCTGGTCTAAAGTCTGGCGCAATATTTTTTCTTTGTTATTTAAAGAGCGCGTTAGTAATATGCGCCTATAGGCGGGTGCACAACGCGCGTACACTTTGCTTATTACACACACAGGGATGTGCAGCAGCACACAAACATTTTTAAAAATTAAAAATTAAATTCCGCCATGTAAATAGCGAACCCGTCATGGCGCGAGCGCAACTGGCTCTTAAAGGAAATGGGAGATGAGACTGCTTCCCTTTACAACAGTGAGCGTTTTTTTTGGATGGGCGCATTTTAATTAAGTGCTTTCGGACTGATGCATGCAACACCCGCTGAGTGCCATGAAACAGCTTGAAAGATCAAAGACAATTTTTTATATAACTCCGACTGGATTCGTCTGAAAGAAGAAAGTCATACATCTAGGATGACTAACCCTTTAAGTTACAATTTTCATCTGCTCAAGCAGAACATTAATGTAATCTTGTGCTTCAGCAAGGCATCTCTGGCTAAAACTAGCTAACGTTAGCATTAAAGTTAGTGAGTCCATGCTATTACAAACCTAAATAGCGAACTGTTCGCACGTCATGTACCGTGCAGTGAAAGTCAATAACACATAAACGAAGGTCTATATTAAGCCCT
>NW_015654933.1:0-2500 GCF_001515625.1 Sinocyclocheilus rhinocerous
GTGTATATTCTGTGTAGTTTTACACACACGTGTGTATATTCTGTGCGGTCTCTGGTGTAGGTGTGTGTTTCACCGTGCTGACGAGCGGCGGGACGCTGATGATGTTTTTATTCGCTTCTTCTTCATTCTCCGGGGTAAACGTCACGGTCTTCGGTTTTCTCTCGGTTTGTGGCGTTTTATTCCCGGTCAATTTCGCTCGTTTCGTCTTCTTTTGTGCCGCTCGCTCCGCTGCACGTTTTCCTCCGCGCGCCGCCATCTTTCTCTCCCACGTCACCGGAAGCGGAAACGCACTCATCAAACAAGCGTGATACACTGTAGCAATGTGACACAATAGACCCTACACACACTCACACACTCACACTCACTCACACACACACGCACACACACGCACGTGATCACGGAGAAGAACCGCAGCATTCCGGAGGTCAGAGGTCTGATGATCTGATGCTGATCAGATGTGTGTCTTAGGTTCTTCTCTGTGCTCCTTCCAGCTGCAACACGGCGCTCGGATCCAGCACAGCAAAGAGCATCTCATCAGAAACAGACAGTACAAGATCATGCCCAAAACAAGCGCAAGATTCGCCGGATTCAGAAACTCATCCCCAACCAGAATATATCAGACTTTTAAAATGAAACCACTGCCTATTTTTCAGATTCTTCTACAGCACTGAGATACAAATTCAGAGCAATATTCACATGAGCCTTGTGTGTGGATGAAGCTTCATTGATTCTATTGTAATGTGTTTATTGAAGGACTGTGATTTTATTCTTGTTTGTAGCATTAGAGCGGTTGATGTGTGATGTGTTGTGCGCCCCCTGCTGTCATAATAATGAGAAGCTGACCCAATAACAGCCGAGAGTTAAACAGCCAATCAGCTCGCGAGTCTGATTGACCAATCAAACGAGGGCAAATACTTTTAAGGCGGGGTCGGCGCTTCTGATTGGCTGTCCAGCGTATTTACATCGTGCAGAAATGAGAAATCAACACCTGATGAAAAACTAGAATCCCCTTCATCTGAGCGAATATTCCCGACATGATCATAATTATTCACGTGTTCTCAGTTTGATCAGCTGATTGTAGATGCTCTCTAATGACTAAAGAACACTTACCGTGTGATTACAGTAATAGTTCTATTTGTTTTGAATAGTTTGCATTCAGCTAGGCAGTTATTGCATTAATAATGCTTTAGGCTAATAATGTATGTTTTCATAAATGACGGACAGTTTAGTACTTTAATAACATCATGACTGCGGTTCTAAGGGATGTCTCACATCAGTTCTGCGGAGCTGCAGGAAACTATCACAGTCTGAATGAATCCGTCGCCAAGAAATCAGTCCGTTCCGTTTAAACTTGTTCATTCTGTTCCGTTTAAACTAAATTAGAATGATTTCTGTAGCAACGATGCTGAAAACTCAGCTTTGCATCACAGGAATGAATTCCATTTTAAAGTAGCCTATATTAAAATAGAAAACCACTGTTTTAAATTGCAATAATATTTCACAATATTACTGTTTTTTCTGTATTTTTAATCACATAAACGCAGCCTTGATGAGCAGAAAAGTCTTCTTTAAAAACATACAAAATCGTACTGATCCCAAACTTTTGAACGACAGTGTAAATACAGAGGTTTTCGTTTAATAATAAAAAGCTAAATAGAACGAACACAATTTTAGTGTAAATAAGTCATATTTTGATTTTCCACCTTCAACCAATATGCGATGACGTTGAAGTGGAAGCCCCGCCCACCGACGCAGCTGCGTGCGTGCGCGCTCCCGCGGCAGCTGAGCTGAGTTGGTTGGATCCGGATCCGGATGCGGTTCGGTTCGGTTCTTTTATCGCTCCGCAGCGTGACAGCTGGCTTCGGTTCGGGTCTCCATGACAACAGAATCAGCGGCGTGAGTAACTTTAACAAACGAGCACAAACACGCCGAGATGTTAATGAGGGATCAAACTACAGCGGTCCGGTTCGTGTTTTGTTTATGTTTCTGTCTGAGGGCTTTGTGCGCTTGTCCTTTAAGATCCACTTACAGGAAAATCCTGTTTCTGTTTCGTGGTTTTCTCACTTGCGTGAATCGCCAGAGACATAAACTTAGAGAAGTAGTTCCGGTTGGAATGTTCCTCCGCGGGATGCGTGCAGTTCTGTTTATTAACCGCTAGAGCGCCAAACGTTACATAGTGCTGCTTTAATACACTAAAATGATTCTTTAGTACTTCTTAAAATGAACTTAAGATCATCGAAGTGTACTCAACTGTGCTATTTTGTGCTAATATTAACTTTTAACGTACTATCTCTGTATTTAAAAATGTATTTAGTTACCACTTGTAGTACATTTGAACCATCTTTCATACACTAGTACACTCAAATGGTGACTAAATACATGTAAATACAAAGAGAGTATGTTAAAACTGCATTTTAGTTCATATTCATGGTGTCCCAGTTGAGTACACTTCGATGATCTTAAGTTCATTTTAAGAAGTACTAAAGAATAATTTTTATTG
>NW_015654933.1:5000-9019 GCF_001515625.1 Sinocyclocheilus rhinocerous
CACAGGATGATCTGCATTCACTGATCACCTTTGCATTCGATCTGATCTGCATTTACAGCAATTTAAAACACAAGCATGTTTCACTTGGTTGACATTTACTTTTTCCTCAAATATTTTCGTAGACAATACTTTTATGTTCCTGCTGAACATTCTGCTAAACATCTCTGTATGTGTTCACAGAAGAAGTAAAGTAAATTTGATCCTCTTTCCCTCAACTCTTTAATGACATTTACATTTATGCAGATGCTTTTATCCAAAGCTGATGTCTAAGCTGATGTTAACCTCAGGGCTAGAGTTTGCGTTAGTGTAGTATTAGTGTGACAGTTATGCATATGTTTGCTGAGTTGAGATTCAATTTAGCTTTTTTTTTTCTTCAATAAAAAGTGTTTTAAAACATGTTTTAAAGAACGGACTGTGTGTGTTTCTCCTCAGGGGAGATATACATGGCTCTGACAGCGTTTGTTAGCATGGAGGCGCGTGACGAGCGTTTGGAGAAGCAGGCGTGTGGCGGCGCTCTGCAGGTGCATCTGTACAGAGACGAGGCGAGCGCGCTGACGCTGACGCTGACGTATCCGGCCGGAGAATACGTGAGCGAAGAGCTCTGCATCAGCGCCGCCAAGGAGTGCGGTGAGTCCTGACCCATCCTAGCAGTTACAGGGACAGCTCAGCCAAAAATGAAGATTCTGTCATTAATTACTCGCCCTCGTGTCGTTCCAAACCCGTAAGAGCTTCGTTCATCTCCAGAACAAAGATTAAGATATTTCTGATGAACTCCGAGAGCTCTCTGATCCTCTCATAGACAGCAAAGCAACTGAAATGTTCCCAGACCCAGAAACGTAGCAAGGAGATCAAAGGAGAATAAATTGTTATTATTGTTTTCTTTGCACACAAAAAGTATTCTCGCTGCTTCGTAACAGTTACGGTTGAACCCCTGATGTCACGTTTCTGGAGCTGGGAACATTTCAGTTGCCTTGCGGTCTATGAGAGGATCAGAGAGCTCTCGGATTTCATCAGAAATATCTTAATCTGTGTTCTGAAGATGAACGAAGCTCTTACGGGTTTGGAACGACACGAGGGCGAGTAATTAATGACAGAACCTTCATTTTTGGCTGAGCTTTCCCTGTAATACTGATTCACATGTCTGTACTTTGTGTGTTTGTGGGAACTTCATGCCAGATTATGATGATTTTACTCATCCAAAAAAAAAATAAAAAGACGTGAGTGTGTATGATAAGCAATCATATTTTATTTCTTCATAAAACATCATTAGTTAATTATGTGTAACTGCTGGTGTTCTCAGAAATGCTGTTGTTTGCGGTGCGTTTGCGGCAGACAGACACCGTTCTGTTTAGTAGTAAAATCAGAGCGAGGCGTCTCCTCTAGTGAGCTTAACTAGCTGTCAGTAACCAGGGGTTAAGGTTAGTGTTAACTGTTAGTTTTAATGAATATTTAAGAAATTTGAAATCATTTGAAAATAGATTTAAAAATAAATGAAGATGAACGAAGCTCTTACGGGTTTGGAACGACACGAGGGCGAGTAATTAATGACAGAACCTTCATTTTTGGCTGAGCTTTCCCTGTAATACTGATTCACATGTCTGTACTTTGTGTGTTTGTGGGAACTTCATGCCAGATTATGATGATTTTACTCATCCAAAAAAAAAATAAAAAGACGTGAGTGTGTATGATAAGCAATCATATTTTATTTCTTCATAAAACATCATTAGTTAATTATGTGTAACTGCTGGTGTTCTCAGAAATGCTGTTGTTTGCGGTGCGTTTGCGGCAGACAGACACCGTTCTGTTTAGTAGTAAAATCAGAGCGAGGCGTCTCCTCTAGTGAGCTTAACTAGCTGTCAGTAACCAGGGGTTAAGGTTAGTGTTAACTGTTAGTTTTAATGAATATTTAAGAAATTTGAAATCATTTGAAAATAGATTTAAAAATAAATGTGTAAAATAAACATACTTAAGATGACAAAGTATTTTTCACAAATAAATAATTGAATAAAAATAGAATTAAAAAGGAAGTAAACACTGTAACCAACAGCACTCAGTATTCTGGGAAGTTTGTGTGCATTGGGAATCATATTTTTTCAAATAAACCCAAAGTATCATATTTTACATATAGCACACAGTGGAAATGACATGAATATGGCAGTGCGCAAATGCATAAAGCGCAGCATAATTTGAAATCATGAGTTTAATTTGTCAAACTCTCCTCCTGTCCGCGTTCAACTCACACGGATCGACCGTCACGCAGAGAACACGCGATCATGCAATAAACAGATGCACACTTCACAAGATCTCACAGCTGGATACAGCTGCAAGCTTTGTGAAATTAAATGTTTATTAGACATTCAAAGATCTGTTTAAATGATATAAATGCGTATTTGCTGAATGCTGATGGGAAACAAGAAAGTATTGTATTTGCCTTTCTATTACTAATAATATAAAAGCAATAGTTTTAATACTTTTCATATACCTTTTAATTCATTTGTTGAACAGTTCTATCTGATTATTAGACCGGCTTCTATCCGTATTAGACAGAACTGTTAACCGACGACAGCGAACAAAATAAAAGTCCCGCCTCGAACACATCGGCCAAAACCCATGTTTGAAAAATGGCAAATATCAGCGCTGCACGGTCTGCTGTCGGTAGATGAATGAAGCTCCGCTGAAACAGAAGTCACTGTCAGAACAAGCAGCGGTCTGTTGGTCCGTGTGGCGCATTACTGCGACCGGTGAACCTTCGGTGAAATCTTTCAGCTCTATTCCTGATGTTCACCTCGATGGTAAATGTGGCCGGATCTGTTCAGTCTGCTTCACAGAAACATCTGAAGACGCTTTAGCTCAACAGTAGATATCATCTTTAAGTTTACAAACATGTCTTTTTCAAATGTATTATAACAATAATAATAAGTCAGTTCGAGCAACTATTCATAGAAAAATCCATAGAAGAATCTGAAACAATGACCTGCAAACTACCTTAAAAATGTGCACAGGATGGTTACGACAAATACTGATTTGATTGAGTTAAAATAAAAATAAATGACGCGAGAAGAGCCTTTCATGGCATTGAGAGCAACTGAGATGTTCATGAGCAACATTTAACTCTCGAGTCGTGAGGCAAGAAAAAAATGCAAAAAAATAAATCTTAAAAAAAGTTTTTACAGATATACAGTGGGTACGGAAAGTATTCAGACCCCCTTAAATTTTTCACTCTTTGTTATATTGCAGCCATTTGCTAAAATCATTTAAGTTAATTTTTTTTCCTCATTAATGTACACACAGCACCCCATATTGACAGAAAAACACAGAATTGTTGACATCTTTGCAGATTTATTAAAAAAGAAAAACAGAAATATCACATGGTCCTAAGTATTCACACCCTTGGCTGTGACACTCATATATTTAACTCAGGCGCTGTCCATTTCTTCTGATCATCCTTCAGATGGTTCTACACCTTCAAGGGGGTCTGAATACTTTCCGTACCCACTGTAAGTATTAAAATGTCCTGCCGTACTGCACCGCATCAAAGCAATCGATACAGAACAGTCAAAGAATAACTTAACGAGGTTGCCATCGTTTACTGATCTGTGGACTAGCTTTGACTCTGGCTGCTGATTTGAATGGTGATGCTTCATGTTTTAAGTGTCCAAAAGCAAGACACGTGGAAAAAACTTTAAATCTGCCCTCAGTGTCAATACAGCTGATGTGTTTTACTGAGGCTTCACTGTTATGTTCTTACATAGTGAGCGTATAACACAGCGAATCATTAAACCTCAAACGCTGCACAACCACACTCAGAATGATGGCAGAATTCACTGAAATTATGTTTAATAACCGCAGCAGTGATAAATGACGTCACCACCGTTTAGAGGAGTCTTACTGTGGCTGGAGTGTTGCTGTAGGCTGGTAAACTTCCTGTTCCCACTCTTACCACTTCCTGTTTACCCCTCTGAGTGATAAGGGCCTAAGAGTGTGTGTGTGTGTGTGTGTGTGAGAGAGAGAGAGAGAGA
>NW_015654933.1:9559-11603 GCF_001515625.1 Sinocyclocheilus rhinocerous
CTCACTCACACACACACACTCACTCACACACACACACACACACACACACACACACACACTCACTCAATCACACACACACTCACTCACACACACAGATACATACACGCACACACACTCACTCACTCACACACACTCACGTATACACACACACACACACTCACTCACTCACGTACACACACACACACAGTCTTCAGAAATGAACTGTTTTCTCGGGTCAGGACGCAGTTCGCCATCAGCCGCTTGCGCCGATGTGAAAACCACAGTGGCGTTTATATCCTGCGGTGCAGCCCGAGAGATTACGACCGGTACTTCCTGTCCTTCGTGGTTGAGGTGAGTGTGTTTATGGGGATTATATCACAGGCCAGAGGATGTCTTTATTTCGTTCAATCCCCAGCAGCAATTAACTTTCAGCTCAGTGTGTGTATCTGTGTGTGTCTCTGTGTGTGTGAGTCTCTCTGTGTTTGTGTGTGTGTGTCTATGTGTATCTGTGTGTGTGTGTGAGTCTCTGTCTCTCTGTGTGTAAGTGTGTGTTTGTGTGTGCGTGTATGTCTCTGTGTGTGTGTTTGTCTGTGTGTGTGTGTGTGTGTGTGTGAGTCTCTGTCTCTGTGTGTGTGTGTGTGTGTGTGTGTGTCTGCAGTTTGAGGGTCAGCTGGAGTTTAAGCACTGTCTGGTCGTTCTCTCTCTCTCGGGAGAGTTTGTGCTCAACGGAGCCAAATGCAGCTTCAGCAGTCTGGGTGAATTACTGCAGCACTACCAGAAGGAGGCGCTGCGCTCCGACAGACACGTGTTCCAGTTCAGCCGCCGCTGTCCGCCGCGCAGCAAAGGTCAGACGCGGATCTCTGCTTCAGATCAGACGCTCCGGCGGAACTGTGTGAGTGACGTGTGTTTGTGTCTGTAGATAAATCCAATCTGCTGGTGCGCAGGAACAGCCAAACCTCTGACGCGTGTCTCTCGCCTTCTGAACTCAAACACATCAACCAGATGATCTTCCACAAGATCCGTAAAGAGGATCTGGAGACGGTGAGTCTGAACACACAGATCACGCCAGCTACACTCACACTCTCTGCCCAAATCACATTATTTGTGTATCCTTTGATAAGATTGGAATCTTATCTGAATGATTGATCGTCTGCACTGTATCACAACTGTTCAGAGTGTTTCTTTCATCTTCTATAGCAGTGATGTTGCATTGAGGGGAAGTCGTGGCCTAATGGTTAGAGAGTCGGACTCATAACCCAAAGGTTGTGGGTTCGAGTCTCGTACCGGCAGGGATTGTAGGTGGGGGGAGTGAATGTACAGCGCTCTCTCCCACCTTCAATACCACGACTGAGGTGCCCTTGAGCAAGGCACCGAACCCCCAACTGCTCCCCGGGCGCCGCAGCATAAATGGCTGCCCACTGCTCCGGGTGTGTGTTCACTGCTGTGTGTGTGCACTTTGGATGGGATAAATGCAGAGCACTAATTCCGAGTATGGGTCACCATACTTGGCCACATGTCACGTCACTTTATATACAGTACTGTGCAAAAGGATTTCATGTGCTTTTTTTCTCCAATCACACTTGCTAAATATGATTGGATTCCAATTGGTCTGTCATACCTGGATATGGAAGTGCAGGTGCATCTCTTTCTGATGACGTTCCTGTAATGTTTTCTTGGCGTTCAGAGGGAGAGTTTGGGTCAGGGTGCGTTCACGCAGGTCTTCCGCGGCGTCCGGAGGGAGCTCGGAGATTACGGAGAGATCCACAAGATGGACGTGGTACTCAAAATCCTGGATAAAACCCACCGCAACTACACTGAGGTACTGTGGGAAAAACCCACGCGTCTTTGTCTTTCTCTTCATGAGTCTGATCAGCGCGGGGCATCATGGTTTCTCTCTCTGACAGTCGTTCTTCGAGTCGGCGAGCATGATGAGCCAGCTATCCCACAAACACCTGCTGCTCAACTACGGTGTCTGTGTGTGCTCTGATGAGCGTGAGTATCACACACACACACACACACACACACTCACAGACACACACACCCACACACCCACACACACACACAC
>NW_015654933.1:25122-25967 GCF_001515625.1 Sinocyclocheilus rhinocerous
TCTCCCAGCATGCCACGCTGCATCCTGAATGAAAAATTCATGAGCAGCCCTTTTATAGGGAATATATCAAGTGCCAAATTACAGAGGATGAAACACACAGTGCACATGCACACACACACACACACACACACACGCTCACACACAATCACACACACTCACACTCACTCTCTCACACACAATCACACATGCTCACTCACTCACACACACGCTCACTCTTTCACACACACACACACACACACACACACACTCGCTCACTCACACTCACTCTCACACACACACACACACACACACACACACACGCTCACTCACACTCACTCTCACACACACACACACACACTCACTCACACACTCTCACACACACTCTCACAAACACGCGTGTTTCTGTCAGGTGTGTAAGCGTCTGCGTGTCTTTCAGACATCATGGTGCAGGAGTATGTGCGCTTCGGCTCTCTGGACACGTACCTGAAACGAAACCGCAACACCATCAACATCACCTGGAAGCTGGAGGTGGCTAAGCAGCTAGCATGGGCACTACATCACCTGGTGAGCGACACAGAATCACGGCAGCAGTGTCGGGGGTAATGCATTACAAGTAACACAAGTTAAGTAATCAGATTACTTTTTTCAAGTAACGAGTAAAGTAACACATTACTTTTAAATTTAGAAGGAAATATCTGAGTTACTTTTTCAAACAAGTAACAGCAGTTACTTTGTTTCCATGTGTTGAGTGACAGCTCTGGTGTTGCCATGGTGACAGAAATCAGGAGTAAGTGCAGAGTGTTGTGTGTGAACATGATCTTACTGTAGTTCTAGACTAAATATCAACATGTGTTTACTCATCTCAC
>NW_015654933.1:27013-29437 GCF_001515625.1 Sinocyclocheilus rhinocerous
CAGTTACTTTGTTTCCATGTGTTGAGTGACAGCTCTGGTGTTGCCATGGTGACAGAAATCAGGAGTAAGTGCAGAGTGTTGTGTGTGAACATGATCTTACTGTAGTTCTAGACTAAATATCAACATGTTTACTCATCTCACCTGCACACAAACACATTCAGTGTTCCTCACAATCAATAAAAACAGTCAAATGCAAACTCAGAATATGACGCAAACCTGCAATAATTAAATATGTTAAATAATACAAATATAATTTATGTATTTTATCCCATTTTATGAACCAATGTCTTTGCTGCTGACCTTCAATGATCCAATTCAATCATACTAATAATCAAAAATGACACATTTGTGTATAAATTTTAGTTATTGCTGAATAGTGTTGAACTTTCTTCTGCTGCGTCATATTCTTCATGTAGTTTGTCTGAGCTGCGCCCTCTACTGTACAGACGTGAATTTACATTTCCTTCAGCCTGAGGCGCATTCATTCCAGTTTTGGTGTGAAAGAGTATTTACACTTGTAAAAGAAGAACTTTATTATGTTAAAAACAAACAAGCAAGCCCTGCCCAGATTTAAAAAGTAACTCAAAAGTAACGTAACGCATTACTTTCCATAAAAAGCAAATAAGTAACGTAATTAGTTACTTTTTTAGGGAGTAACGCAATATTGCAATGCATTACTTTTAAAAGTAACTCCCCAGCACTGCATGGCACCAGACTAACGAGAGACGTGATAATCACTGCGTGTTTCTGATCTGCAGGAGGAGAAGAACCTGATCCACGGAAACGTCTGCGCCAGGAACGTTCTGGTGACCCGAGAAGAAGACCGAAAGACGGGAACGCCTCCGTTCATCAAGCTCAGTGACCCGGGGATCAGCATCACCGTCCAGCCCAGAGAACGTGAGCGAAGCCGTATTCGTGTGGTTTAGAAAACACGTCCAGTCTGAACAGGACAGGAGCGAATCCAGACAGAACTGGTTTATTGAGCTGAGAGGAGTCGTGGTGTTTCTCCTGACGCGTGTCTGTGCTCTTCTGTCTGTAGTTCTGGTGGACCGGATCCCGTGGGTTCCTCCCGAGTGCGTGAAGGACAGCAAGAGCCTGAGTTTGGCAGCAGATAAGTGGAGCTTCGGCACCACGCTGTGGGAGATCTACTGCAGCGGAGAACATCCGCTCGCGGCGTACGACGGGTCCAAGGTGCAGCGGCCCCTCCGCGCTTCTGTCTGCGCTGCGTGTCGCTGACTCTAACTGATGCTCTTGTGTGTCGTGCAGAAGCTGCTGTTCTACGAAGACAAGCACCAGCTTCCAGCTCCGAAGTGGACTGAACTGGCCAGCGTGATCAACAGCTGCATGGAGTACGAGCCGCTGCAGCGGCCCTCGTTCAGAGCCGTCATCCGAGACCTCAACAGCCTCTTCACGCCAGGTGACGCTCACCACACGCACCGCCGCGCATACACCATGATAACTAGGGATGCAACAATACAGTTCACGGTTCAATACGCACCTCAGTTTTAACCACGGTTTTCGGTTCGGTTCTGATAGCTTGGCATATCAGAGCGTTTTTTGCAACAAATTAACAACAAAAAAACTCCTGTAGACCTCTATACACTGGAAAAAGCGTGGATTATTACATGTCTGCTTAACATTTCTTTTGAGAGAGGTATTATATTTCTGATTTTTATCCAAAATTTTTATTAAAAATTTAAAAAAATTTAATTGAGCGCTATAAACTCATGTAATGTGTGTTTCATTCATATTGGACACCAGAGGGCGCCCTCACGCAGAAAATCCACACATGCATCACAGAAGTAATAGAACTGATGACGTTCCAGGAAATCCCTGATATAGATAAAGGCATCGCTATCGCTGTAACTGAATAAAAAGAAGATATAACGTTAAACGTTTTGAATGATGAAATGTAAGGACAATAAACACTCGCCTGCGACAATATATGGTTTATCTGTGTTCTTCAAGCCATCTCAGGTATTTTCATAATGATTAAGTATATTTGCAAGCCATTTCTAATTGATATAGCCTTTGTTACAGTATAGAATATATTTTCTGCCTCATTCTGTGATAAGAAGCCACATCAAGATCACAAAAGGAAGCTATTTCAAACACTCACTGATGTTGTGACCTAAAAAGTTATAATGTTCTTTTTTGTTGGACAACAGGTTTAGAAAGGCTTATCATTGCATGTCTTTACAAGGGAAGATGCTCGGCGTGTGTTGCTTTTTCAAATATAAGCGTGGAGGCATTTCTTCATCTCAGCACGTGAATTCACGGACACACACACACACTCACACACACTCAAACACTCACTCACACACTCTCACGGACACACACTCACACACACACACACACTCAAACACTCACTCACACACTCTCACGGACACACACTCACACACACACACACACTCAAACACTCAC
>NW_015654933.1:29834-30002 GCF_001515625.1 Sinocyclocheilus rhinocerous
TCATACACTCTCACGGACACACACACACTCAAACACTCACTCAAACACTCACACACTCACGGACACACACTCACACACACACACACACACACACTCAAACACTCACGGACACACACTCAAACACTCACACACTCACACACACACACACACACACACACACACACACAC
>NW_015654933.1:30111-37464 GCF_001515625.1 Sinocyclocheilus rhinocerous
CACACACACACACACACACACACTCAAACACTCACTCACATACATACACACACACACACTCAAACACTCACTCAAACACTCACACACTCACGGACACACACTCACACACACACACACACTCAAACACTCACTCACACACACACAGCCAATTCTGAGAGAAATAAAATACATGGATATTATTTAAACCCCAAAAAAAAAACAATTCACAAGCGCGTTGTTAGATCGGGTCTCCACACCAGATAATAATTAGGATCCAGCCCCGGGCGCCAGATCCCGTCAGAAAATATCAGTTTGTCCAGTACCAGAACAACTGGTCAGCAGAGCTGTTGATACCCAAAACGAGTGTTCAACAGTCTTCTGTCAGTCAAGAAGCTGACCGAGAAAAGCCAGAGAAGAGCAGAAGCAGGAGACGAAGTCATGATGGTAAAAACAGTTTATTGAACAATCTTAGTGGCGTATGTCTCGATGTTAAACTTCGTCTGACCAGCACAAATTCAGCATGTGCTGTTATACCAAAACTGCTTCACAGCCACATCCCATAAACCTTGGGTTTCCATAAACATTCCCTCTTATCTAGCTCTTATTCATACAGACGAAACGGTTCATGAAACCCCACACGCATGAGACTGAACAGCAATGAAAATGCATAAGCTAGGGAAAATTAATAAGAAATATAAAATATGAAATATAGAAACATAATAAATGAATGAATGAATAAACAATAAAAATACTTAAATTATATAATGATAAAAATAATCAAATAATAAATCATATGAATGACTAATGATTATGTGAATAAATGATTATAAATGAGTTAAAAACATGAAAACAAAAACACAACACACACATGGATCTAAGCATCCTTCAGCGTATTGAACCGTGGATGTCGTACGGAGCGGTTCGATGTTATATTGAGAACTGTGCCGTCTCTAATAATACCCCAGCGTGTGTGTTTCTCAGACTACGAGCTGCTGGTGGAGAGCGACACGGTTCCCAGCAGGCATCGGGCGGTGGGTCTCGCCGGAGCGTTCGAGAGCCAGGAACCTACTCAGTTTGAGGCCAGACACCTGATCTTCCTCCAGCTGCTGGGGAAGGTGAGCCACCACCATCATCATCATCATCATCAGCGTTAGTGTTTCAGACGTCACTCCGTCAGTGTGTGTCTGCAGGGGAACTTCGGCAGCGTGGAGAAGTGCCGCTACGATCTGAATCACAATTTGTTTAGCATCTCAAACGATTTGAATCGTCACATATTTGAATCGATTTTCAACCGGCTCGCAGTTAATCATTACATCCCTAGTTTTAATAATATTTTTATTAGTAGTACTAGTACTATCATTACAATAAGTAATATATTTCTGTCAAGTTAAACCTTTAAATTTTTATTTTGACGGGTTGCTGTGAATGCCTTTAAGTTTCTGTGTGCATATGATATGATGATAGTTTTTGTCAAAAGAAATGGTAAAATGCTGATGAAGTGACTCTCAGAGCAGTTCTAGAGATTATGTACTCGTATATATTGAGGCAGACGTGTTTTAGTATGCGTGTAGTAAACGAAACCGCGCGTCTGTGCCATTCATTCACACGGAGACACGCAGAACATGCAGAAATCATATTCAAATGGTATTTTTGCAGCTTAATATTCACAGACACTTTCTATATCGCATTTTGGTTTAAGTTTGCCGACCTACGTTTGATTTATCCATTCCGATTGTGGCAAATTCCGTGATATTCCGCGTTATACAGTAAATTCCATTTTTATGACTAAATTCCTACGGTCTGCACTAGAGCATGCTGGTCCTGAGTCACTCTCTGTCTGTCTTCAGGTCGTAGGAACCTGCGGCTGGTCATGGAGTTTTTGCCGTTTGGTAGTTTGAGAGATTATCTTTCTAAAAACAAGGAGCGTTTCGACCACACGAAGCTTCTGCTGTACGCCTCTCAGATCTGTAAGGTGCTGGAACTCCTGTCTCACACACATGAAGACTGATGAAGAAGAGGAGCTGAGCGTGACGTGTTTCTGTCTGTGTTTGTTTAGGGCATGGACTACCTGGCGTCCAAGCGCTACGTCCATCGAGATCTGGCCACCAGGAACATTCTGGTGGAGAGTGAGTTTCGTGTGAAGATCGGAGACTTCGGCCTGACTAAAGTTCTTCCTCAGGATAAGGAGTATTACACCGTCCGCGAGCCGGGCGAGAGCCCCATCTTCTGGTGAGGAGATCCGCAAACGTTTGGCTGAAGCTGTGTGACGAGTGACCAAGAACGGTGCCATATTTCACCCCAAAATCAGGAGACTAACAACAAGCAATGATTTTCTGCCTAATGAAAATTAAGCCTTTTTTACTAGGGCTGGGACAATAAATCGATGCATCGCGAATCGAGTAATTATTCTGCTTTGATTCTGAGCTTAGTTTTGAACAGCAGATGGCGCTGCGTGCTTTAGAAACAGCCGTACTCTGCTCGTTTCCAAATCCTTACACACACCACTTGAACATAAAATAATCATTCATAAAGTTTGAAGCGAATTACAAGAGTGTTCACAGTGGGCTGTGTTTGCATTAATATCGTGTCATAAAAGCATAAAAGTGCAAGTACATTTAACCACTTACATGACTCGGCCGAATGCACAAGCGCTCTTCTTCGTGAGCGTTTGAGTGTGCGGTTAAAAACTAAGCTCAGAATCATTTCCAGAGAGAATTGCGATGCATTCCCAAAATCTCAATGTTTTCGGAATTGTTATTTTGTTTCTTATATTTGCATTTGTGTTTGTAATTTGTTATTTTGTTTTCAGAATTGTGATTTGTTTTGCACTTCTCGGCCACCGTAGGGCTGCAAAACTAATGCAGTGCAAACAAAATCTTACTAGTCTAAAAAATAGACTTTAATTCTCCTTACAGATTGTCACAATGGTTTCGGGTGAAATGTGACCCGGTTCTTACAAGATTGTCTCATGATCAGATGCTGATTTCTGAGTTATTGATGTGTTTTTGTGTTGATGATGATGATGATGATGAAGGTACGCGCCGGAGTCTCTGACTGAGAGCAAGTTCAGCGTGGCATCAGACGTCTGGAGTTTCGGAGTCGTTCTCTATGAACTCTTTACATACAGTGACAAAAGCTGCAGTCCTCCAGCTGTAAGTGACCGACATCATTACTGCTCATCATCATAACGTCATGAAGTTACCAGAAACCAACCATAATTAATGGACAGTCAGAGTAAATCACCAGCAATCACATTACCAGAGTCTGTACTATAGAAGACCCGAAGACTCATAAACATCTGCTGACTGCAGTAATAATAATAATAATACACCATGACAGTCGAGACATGAAGGCAGGAAATAACTAACTGTAACAGTAATTCATAGGGATATAATGATATTATCAATATCACGATGGCAAAACTGTCTCGGTATTATCGTGGTCACATGACGATATGAAACGATAGGTCTTCCGGGCAAAAAGTGTAGTTTTTCAAATATATATTTAAACTTCGTATTCTAACATGAAATGCATTTAAAGTTGTGTTTTGGGGCATTATGCTTTGGCACAGTATCTGTCAAACGAACTCAAACCGAAAGCACAATATGCTTCATCAAGTCTGTTTTTGCTGCTTGTTTCAAAGCGAAGCGCACACTTGGTTCAGACGATCAGCTCGTGATCCGGTGTTTTCTGCGTCTCAGAACGACTCGTTCACACTGAATGAATGCAGTCCACTCGTTTATCACACGTTCTGTGAGTTTAGCGCACGTTTGGGAACACAGCTTTATTTTCACGGCAGATGATTACAGCGTTTCACTAGATTTGTAGTGACACTGTTTTTGTTTTTGTTAGCCTGTTTTCACTGAAGCTGGAGCTTTGCATCAAAATAAAAGCGTAAAAGTGACGTATGAATTGCTGACAGCTAGCGGTTTAAATGCAGTCTAAATTCAAAATATCTCTTTCAAGTGTAGAAATTAGGAAAGAAATATTGTACTTTCCCTGCTGTAGTGTAAAGCAAACATAATATACTGATGAAATATTCATTTTCATTTATTTAACAGTGCAGTTGTTTTACAATATATGACTACTGCTGTTATTATTATTATTATTATATTCTAATTTATTTGGCTTCCTAAAACACCAGTGTGAATGTAACTTAGACTGAGACAGAATAACACAAATAAAAAAAAGAGTTGAGTCCCTTTAAAGTTCAGCTACAAGTCAATTCACTGACTTCAGTTTTCTTAGTTAAGAACATGGGTTGCAGCTCTTGATTTTGAACTCTCAAAGTGCATTAGATAGAATAATTTAACTTTAAAATGTAAAAAAAAATCATTTTTGCTTTCCCTGCTGTAGTGTAAAGCAAACATAATATACCGATGAAATATTCATTTTCATTTATTTAACAGTGCAGTTGTTTTACAATATATGACTACTGCTGTCATTGTTGTTATTATTATTATTATTATATTCTAATTTGTTTGGCTTCCTAAAACACCAGTGTGAATGTAACTTAGACTGAGACAGAATAACACAAATAAAAAAAAGAGTTGAGTCCCTTTAAAGTTCAGCTACAAGTCAATTCAGACTTCAGTTTTCTTAGTTAAGAACATGGGTTGCAGCTCTTGATTTTGAACTCTTCAAAGTATCTTCTTTTGTGTTCAACAGAAGAAAGAACGTGATGCAGGTTTAGAGCAACCAGAGTAAATTATGACTCATTTCATTTTTGTGTGAACCACACCTTTAAAGTGACAGACACATCCGTGCTTCTACAGGTATAGGCCTATTGTTTTATTACAATTTGGATAGTCTGTTAATATAATATTCCATGCATTATCAGAGCTTGGTACAATTATTATATTTTTAGACATGATTAGACAGATAACTTAATATATTATAATTAATGTTAGGCCCTATTTGTTAATTTATTATGATATTAATCATAAATATATACATAATAAATAGTCATATATGTCATAAACAATTTGGCATTTTAAAAAGTAAAAAAAAAATGCTAAATTGTTTAGATAGAAATGGGACAAATAATGACATACTAATGTAATCCTAATTCAAGCAAATTCATTTAAAAAAAAAAAAAATAATAAAAATTAATCCCATCCAGGTAACAGCTGCAGAACTGTCAAAAAAAGACTAATAAGAATTAATAATTTACATTCATGAGCATGTTTTCTCATGGTGTATTGTTGAGCTATGAGTTCCTCATTGATTATTTGTGTCCTTTGAGGGAATGCAGTCTAAATTCAAAATATCTCTTTCAAGTGTAGAAATTAGGAAAGAAATATTGTACTTTCCCTGCTGTAGTGTAAAGCAAACATAATATACTGATGAAATATTCATTTTCATTTATTTAACAGTGCAGTTGTTTTACAATATATGACTACTGCTGTCATTGTTGTTATTATTATTATTATTATATTCTAATTTGTTTGGCTTCCTAAAACACCAGTGTGAATGTAACTTAGACTGAGACAGAATAACACAAATAAAAAAAAGAGTTGAGTCCCTTTAAAGTTCAGCTACAAGTCAATTCAGACTTCAGTTTTCTTAGTTAAGAACATGGGTTGCAGCTCTTGATTTTGAACTCTCAAAGTGCATTAGATAGAATAATTTAACTTTAAGATCTACAACATTTAGATTTTTCTTCCAATTCTTCATTTGTCTTTTTTTTTTAATATCGCAATAAATATGGTACCGTGGACTTCACATCGCGATATCATGGTATGGTAAGATCGCTAGTAATGCGTGGTGTTTGTGTGTCAGGTGTTTATGGAGCAGATGGGGGAGGACAAGCAGGGCCAGATGATCGTTTATCACCTGATCGATCTGCTGAAGCGCAGCTACCGTCTGCCGGCTCCTGACGGCTGTCCTGCCGAGGTGAAGACCGCGAGACCGCGAGCGAATCATGCGGAGAGTGCAGAGAGTGACCCGTCTGTGTGTGTGTGTGTGTGTGTGTGTGTCTCAATATTAATGTGTTCTGCTGCAAGTTTACATACTTGAGCATGTTTTCTCGTGGTTTATCCATTATTCCTTGGGGTCGTGAATGCGTGTCCCTTATTTCGCTGAAGGTGGCAACCCTGCGTATGACGCGGAATGTCACGGAATGTCACGGAATTGGTCAAAGTTTGGATGAATTTATCAAAAGTAGGTCATTACACTTCAATCAAATTGTGATATGGACTAGTATCTGTAAATATTACTATTTATACATGAATCCTGTGTTCTGCGTGTCTCTGTGTGAGTGAATAAATGTTTTGTTTACTACACACACTGAAGCGCACGACGCTCAAAAAAAGTTTGGTTTAATTTGAAGACATTGTGCCAGAAATATATTAATATTGTTCAGTAGAATTTACATACTACTACTAAAATTATTAAAACTTTATTTTTTAAAGAATAATCACACAACATTTCTTCCTTTTTTTTTTATTTTAATAGTAAATCCCCTTTGTTTGCCAAAAACAGAGTTTGTGTAATTTTCAATACTTAAAAGATAACTGAAATTAATGTTTTATGCCTTCATTTGATAACCAGAACAATTTAAATACACAACACAATTTCTAACAGAAAAGAACAACATTTCATAAGATTATTGTAAGAATAAATTAGGCCTAAGTTGTTTTTCTGCATTCAAATAATTAGATAAAACGCAGAATTTGGTAACAATAAAACATATGGTGAGAAAAAATTAAGCCATTCATAGGGTCCTAAACATGTAATTTTTGTTAAACTTTAAATAAACTGATGTGACATTGTATATGTTTCATGATTTTAATTAATTCTACTATTAAAAAGGAGTCCAGAAAAATTAAAACGGAAAAAAAGGAATTCATAAGGCCCTACTTTAAGCGTGACATTCTAAAGACACAAATCACATGGTTAATGTTAAATAGTCGTTTTTAAGTTTTCATTGAACAAAAGTTAATATATGATAAGGATAAAAATAAAATCAGTGATTTGTATTTTCCACTCAATATAAGAATACAATCAGATCAGTTGGTATGTATTTCTGTCATTATTTCATGACCCCTGATGAGCTGAACGTCCCTCAGTCTGAGACGTTTGATGCTGAGTGGAAGCTAAAGCACAGACAGATCGTTAGACTGAAATCTCTTTAAATGGCTGGATTGTGTGTACAGTAATTATAATGTATGCAGTTGATATGAGTCTCATATTCAGTGGGATGTTTGTAGATGTGTGTGTGTGGTGTTCAGATCATCAGAGAGTTTGTCGTGTGTGAGTGTGTGAGAGAGTGTGTGAGAGAGTGTGTGTGTGTGTGAGTGTGTGTGTGAGTGAGTGTGTGTGTGAGTGTGTGTGTGTGAGTGAGTGAGTGTGTGTGTGTGCGTGAGTGTGTGT
>NW_015654933.1:37847-42722 GCF_001515625.1 Sinocyclocheilus rhinocerous
TGAGTGTGTGTGAGTGACTGAGTGTGTGTGTGTGTGTGTGTGTCTGTGTGTGAGTTAGGGCTGTGCGATATGGACAAAAAAAACCTATCACGATTTCTGTTGATCAATCTTGCGATTTCGATTTTAATCACCATTTTGACACACACAGACATGCTTTACAGTCATTTGTGGTGTTCAGACGGTGAGCAGATCCTGAAGTCGAGCACTGCGACTGTCCTGACAGTGAGTTTATCTCCAGCACCTCCTGATAACAATCAGTTCTGCTCATTTCTGTTGTTGGATTTGTTTGTTCTGCTGGTTTGATTTTATTTAAAGAAGTTTTAGTTGCATGAGATTCCAGCATAACATTAGAACCATGCACCACAGCAGCTGGAGTTCATTTCCATCTCAAACACCTAACCTACACCGACTCTTTAACTGAATCCCTGTGAATGCACTAAATTACTGTTTATTATTCTTAATATTTTTGTGAGGTACACTGGTGTACTGAATGTTAAAGATGTTCCAAAGATATGAAAGCAATGTTTACTTTTTTCTATAAAACCAAGTAAATAAAACCATTTTGCAAATAATACCGTGTTTTATTTTTTTGTCTGTGTATGCGTGTGGATTTTATTCTGATTTGAGAACTGAAATCATTGATTCTTGTCTTCTGAATTCAAAGAGCAGGAACATCAGCAAGATTCCAGTGTTCAAACCAAACTCCAGATGAACGGAATAATGAAGTTAAATGAGAACAGAACTCATCAGTTACACGCAAGATTAACTAAAACATTCGAGCTGAAGCGCAGCCTGAGGTTTTTTAGGACGCACTCTTTTGTGTTTAACAAGCAATGTGTTTCGATTATTCGCGCTTTCATACGCAACAGTGTATATTTTGCTAGTATTCACATGTATTGAAACGTCTGGTCTATAAAACAAATATTAAAAGCATATATATAAGGTTATGGCAACCGCTAGCGAGTCTGGTTTGGCGCCAGACTAATAAGCGCGAATTTACGCAGGTTTGAATTTAGCGGTTAATGAACGCGCTAAATAATCGCAGCCAGTCTGTGACGAAAGTTAAAAGTGTGTAAAATATACACAAACACCTGCGTCTTACCTGCTCAAACTCCACGCGTGGCTGCGGTCATTCCATGACGTCATCGTCCACGTTCAGCTACATTCAAAAGCGTCATAACGTCATTCAGACCAGCAGCACGCGGCTACTCGATTGTTTGCTCATTTGAATATTCTAATTTCAGCGTAGTGACGTCACTCACGCCACTTCTGCTATCAAAGTCATACACATGAAAAAATATGAAATATCCTTTACAATAGTTTTAGAAATAAAGGTGGAAAATGAAAAGTAGAAGGGATACGGCTATACGGCCGAAAACTAACAATAAATTAATTTTTCTATCCATTACATTGTGTTTTATTAAAGGTTTAGTTCACCCCAAAATGAAGATTCTGTCATTAATTACTCGCCCTCATGTGTTCCAAACCCGTAAGAGCTTCGTTCATCTTCAGAACACAGATTAAGATATTTCTGATGAAATCTGAGAGCTCTCTGACAGCAAAGCAACTGAAATGTTCCCAGACCCAGAAACATAGTAAGGACATGGGGAAAATAATCCATGTGACATCAGTGGTTCATCCGAAGCTATGAGAATACTTTTTGTGCGCAAAGAAAACAATAATAACATAATTTATTCATCAATTCTTCTTCCGCCATTTTGGAGAGTAGCCCAGAGCGTAATCAGCGTTGTTGATGCCCGCTTTCTACTAAACGTAAACAATGCTGATTATGGACATGGACTATTTTACCAAATCTGCTTGCTATGTTTCTGGAGCTGGGAACATTTCAGTTGCCTTGCTGTCTATGAGAGGATCAGAGAGCTCTCGGAGTTCATCAAAAATATCTTAATTTGTGTTCTGGAGATGAACGAAGCTCTTAAGGGTTTGGAACGACACGAGGGCGAGTAATTAATGACAGAATCTTCATTTTTGGGTGAACTAATGCAAATACACTAATTATCGTTGTTCAGAGAAAAAGCACGCAATATTGATGTGCGCATGCGCAGTTAACTCTCTGACAGGTAGATTCAGGGGCGTGTCTAGGGGGGTGATTGACACAGTGATAACCATAGCAACAGACGGGACAACATGTGAAAATGTGCATTAAGACTAGAGCACCCTCACTAGTTTCAGAAGCACCCTCAGTGGTTATTTTTATTGTATAGCCTTCAAAAACAACAAAATGCAAATGCACTAAATAAAATAATTTAATAAATGCATTACAATTTAAGCACTTAACTAAAATAAGTATTAAATAATTGAATAAATAACTAGAGAAGGCTGACTAGAACCAGTTTGCTTCTATTTAGTAAGAAGAGCCTAGAGTACAGTTTAACATGATCTCCACAGAAGCTTTCAGTGGCTGGTTTTTTAATAAGCGCTTTTTTTTTTCTTAGTGTGAAGAACATTTTAACAATTTAAAGAACGCTTTTCCACTTTTAATCGAAAGGTTAATCGTTCTTCATGAAGTCATCAGTGCTAATACTGAACCTTTGCAGAAGAACTGTTTATTCTGGTCCCTCTGTAATTATTTGTTTGGGTTTATGAACAAATTATTAGTCAGTAAATAAGATGCAGTCAAGAAGTTGACGTTTATTCATGTGGTCATATGAACAGATGTGAAATAAATAAATACAAATGAAGCACTGGGATGATCTATCAGTTCAGCTCTTCATCAGTGAGTCCTTCATCATCTTCATCTTCATCATCAGCACAGGAGGCCGATGTCGTTTTTAGTGCAGCCCCGATTGCAGCACATTCCCGCCAGTCCCAGAGAGAAGTTCCGCCTCCGCCGGTCGCCGGTTTCTCTCTTCCGGTCGCTCAGAACAGACAGCAGATCTGAG
The DNA here is from genome assembly GCF_001515625.1 of Sinocyclocheilus rhinocerous. Lineage (NCBI taxonomy): Eukaryota > Metazoa > Chordata > Actinopteri > Cypriniformes > Cyprinidae > Sinocyclocheilus > Sinocyclocheilus rhinocerous. The sequence goes on from NW_015654933.1 coordinate 40,751, forward strand.
AGAGACGGGCTGAGCTCTTCATCTCTGTCCAGCAGCAGCTGACCTGCGACACACACACACACACACATGCACACGCACACACGGCCCATCATGCTTCAGTCTGATGACTGACAAATATATGGGTTTATGATGAGATGACTCGGTTCAGCACGTTTAATAATAAGTGACGTATTAAAATATAGATTTTCTAATCAAACAGCTGTAAATGGTGACATTAGCTAATTCCTGACATTATTTTCATTTACAGATTTGTCTTGTATTAGTGGTTTCGTATTAATAATAGAGCTCATCGCTCTGGAATTCATATTCTTGTGTTTTCATTCATAAATTAGGCTAGATCTCAAACACAGACTGACCAGCAAATAAATCATTTCTGTTGCTTGGACTTTTTTCTTGTAATAAATGCAACATTGAGATATTTAAATAAGCTAGTACTTCAAATCGTTCCTCTTTTTAATAGTTATGGTTCTAAATAAGCAAAGTTATTGTTGATGAGGATGATGATGATGATGAAGTGCAAGTACATAATGTGGTGGTTTTGTAGCATGCTGTTATTTTAGTATCACTGAGATACTATTATAGCTTTATAACATTTTTATTAGTTTTTATTTTTGTATTTTCCTTTTACATTTTAAAGTTTTAGTAATTTTTTTTTTTTTTTCATTTTTATTCGTTTTATCTTTTATCTGTCTATATAGTTTCTATTAGGCCTATTTTATTCCATTAATTTCACGTTTTAGTCATTTCTAGAACATCACTAAACTAAACGCAAATAAGAAATGTTGCTTAGCTGAAATAAAACGTTTAAGTTTTATATATGTAGGCTATATATTTCAGAAAACGTCTATTTTATTTGAAGTTCTTTAGTTTTTGTAAGATCATAATAACCCCGGCCAGGCAGGAGGATGACTGTAAGTACAAACTGATGTGATGACGCTGGTGTTCTGCTACATGCTGTCTTGTGTGATGAAGGTGGTGATGATGATGGTGATGGTGATGAAGGTGAGCAGTACCGGGCTGAGAGGCGCTCCTCCGCCACCGGGAGCCTCCGCAGGTGAAGATCACGGCTCTGATGAACTCGCGGCCGCACAGTTTCACTCCGAAGTCTCTCTGTAAATCCTCGCTCCCGCGCACACACACCCCACACACACACACCAGCAGAAGCGCCGAGAGCACGCCAAACATCTTCACACACAACATTAACACGAGCTTATGAGAAAACACAGAGTTCCTCGAGCCGCTGCTTTCTGATGATTCTCCATCAGCTCACGCAGACTTTATACAGACACGGACTGACGTCACACACACACACACACAAGCACAGTCTCACTCACACACACACACACAGAAACACACACACACAGTCTCACTCACTCACACACACAGAAGCACACACACACACACAGAAACACACACTCTCACTCACAAACAAACACACACACACACACACTCACTCACTCTAACTCGCACACAAACACACAAACAAAGACACACAGAAACACACACTCGCAAACAAACACACACAGAAGCACACACACACAAAGACACACACACACACTCTCACAAACAAACACACACTCTCTCTCACACACACACAAACACACACACACACTCCAACTCACACACACACTCAGAAACACACACACACACACTCTAACTCGCACACAAAGACACAAACACACACACAAACAAACACACACAAAGACACACAGAAACACACACACAAAGACACACAGAAAACACAAACACACAGAAACACACACACAAACAAACACACCACACACAAACAAACACACACACACTCACAGAAGCACACACACAGAAACAAACACAGAAACACACACACAGAAGCACACACACACAGACAGAAGCACACACAGACAGAAGCACACACACACACACACACAGACAGAAGCACACACACACACACACACACACACACACACACACACACACACACACACACACACAC
>NW_015654933.1:42845-43418 GCF_001515625.1 Sinocyclocheilus rhinocerous
TGACACAATCTGTATTGTTAAAAGCGCTATATAAATAAAGGTGACTTGACTTGACAATTTCTTTTGTAACATGGAAAAAAAAGTCACACAGGTTTGGAACAATATATGTGTCATGTATTCACCAGGCTCCACACACTCACTCACACACACACACACACACTCACTCACAGAAGCACACACACAAACAAACAAACACACACAAAGACACACAGAAACAAACAAACACACACACACACACACAAAGACACAGAAACACACAAACAAACACGCAAAGAAACACACAGAAACACACACACACACAAACAAACACACACCACACACAAACTCACAGAAGGAAGCACACACACAGAAACAAACACAAAGACACACAGAAACACACACACCACACACACAGAAGCACACACACACAGACAGAAGCACACACGCACAGACACACAGACAGAAGCACACACACACTCCAACTCTCTCACACACACACACACTAACTCACAGAAGCACACACACACTCCAACTCTCACACACGCACACACACACACACAGAAGCACACACACACAGACAGAAGCACACACACA
>NW_015654933.1:43632-47040 GCF_001515625.1 Sinocyclocheilus rhinocerous
ACACACACACACACATACACAGACAGAAGCACACACACACAAAGACACACACACACACACTCATATACACACACTCAGTAACACACAAACACACACAAACAAAAACACACACACACACAAAGACACACAGAAACACACACACGCACACAGAAACAAACACAGAAACACACACACACACACTCACAGAAGCACAAAGACACACACACAGAAACACACTCACACATATACACACACTCAGTAACACACACACACACTCAGTAACACACACACTCACAAACACACACAAAGACACACACACAAAGACACACACACACACACACACACACAGAGACAGACACACAGAAGCACACAGACAGACGCACACAGACAGAAGCGCACACACACAGACAGAAGTACACACAAACACACACACACACCCATACACTCAGTAACACACACCCATACATTCAGTAACACACACCCACACACACCCATACACTCAGTAACACACACTAATGCCTGAATATCTGTGAATGCTTCTGCTCGCAGTTAAAATCTCTCTCCAGAACAAGATTCATAACTGTGTGTTTAACTGCAGCGTTCCAGCGCTGGCTAACGTCTTCATGAACTGAAACAGAAGCTCCGCTGATGAGCGACGAAGATGCTTTATCAATCAAACACTGATTCGGTGAGATGTTGAGAAGGACCAGAGAGCGACGCAGAGGCGATGAAGTGAAAACTCTGGCGGGAAACTCACTGACATTTCCCTGAAAGGCCACGTGTGAAGATTTCTGGACGTCTCTGTTAACCGTGAACCAGACGAAAGACTGAGACTGCAATGACCCGGCCTGTGTTTACATGACAAAACATGCATTTATTGACTCTCACAGGAACAGAACGCAGAAACAGCCGTTTATAGCAAGTACAAGAAATATATAAAAACCATTTGTGTTCTAACTATAAGATTTTAAAAAGCATGCTGAATTCTGGACTGACGGACGTCACTGAGGTTTCTTTCTCTCTTGGTTTAAAAGCATTTGTTGAAAGCATAAATGTGAATACATTATATTTCGTACTGAAGTAAAAACCATGGAATGGACTGAGAAGCGTCCGTCTGATTTCTGAGCGACAGCTCACACGTAACCCACAATTTCATCATCTTCCCTTTTCAGGACAATTAAAATGTCATTAGTTTCAATTCCAGAGCAGCGGAAGTGACAAACAAAGAGACGAGGCGACGGACTCGCAGGAGCAGAACCGCCTGACAGCCGGTCAGACGCCAACAACGAGACGAGACGCAGACGAGCGAACGCATTATGAACTGAAATCAGTCTGACAGCGTAATGTGCAGGACACGTCATCAGGGTCAGCCATCATCTACATCTGAAACTGAAGACACGCGAGACGCTGCGGCAATTTGACAAAAACCAGACCTTAAAGGGTTAGTTCACCCAAAAATGAAAATTAGCCTGTGTTTTACTCACCCTTGAGGCATCCTAGGTGTGATCATCGGAGGTATATTAAAAATTGTCCTGGCTCTTCCAAGCTCTATCTGTCACGATCGCTGTGATGGAGCGAGGAGACGAAGGAACGAGGAGACGAGGAAGAATCCAGAATAACAGACTTTATTTACACCATGGAAAGCACACGTAAGACACGGGGATAGACGATCAATACCGGACAAAGAACTCTGAACAAAACACTCCTTAAGTACACAACTTAATCAGGGGAAGACCAGACACACCGGGAATCAAATTGGAAACAATCAGGGAGCAAAACACACACAAAACACGGAGCCGAGTCTGACACTATCATCGCAGTGGGTGGGTGTTTTTTTTAACAATCCACAAGACGTCAAATAAAGCGCGCACATCCATAATAATATGTGCCTCACACGTCTCCGGGGCGTGAATAAAGGCCTCCTGTAGCGAATCCATGTGTTTTTGTAAGAAAAATATCCATATTTCAAATGTCATACACATTTTTCTCTCACTTCATCTAACTGTGGTACGCGAAAGCGTTCTGGCGGATGATGTAGCACGTCGGCGTTGCGTGATTAGTGACGAACGCGGAGAGAGAACAAAACAAAACGCCGGTCATGAATTAGAAGTACAAACCGAGGATTTGTACAGAAGAATGTGGGAGGATTTCGATATAAGCCAAGAGGAGACTGGTTTTCCTTTGCTAAAGTAAGAAAACTTTGCTTCCTTTGCTCCTGTAAACAACCCCGCGAGATTAGCATATCTTAGAGGCGCGTGCTGCACATACGTGCTGCATCATCCTCCGGAACGCCTTCCGCGTACGACAGATACCGGAAGTGAGAGAAAAGTGTTTATTACATTTGATATATGTGACCCTGGAGTACAAAACCAGTCATAAGGGTCAATTTCTCAAAATTGAGATTTATACATCATCTGAAAGCTGAATAAATAATCTTTCCATTGATGTATGGTTTTTTAGTATAGGACAAAATTTGAAAATCTGGAATCTCATTTTTCTCTCACTTCATCTAACTGTGGTACGCGAAAGCGTTCTGGCGGATGATGTAGCACGTCGGCGTTGCGTGATTAGTGACGAACGCGGAGAGAGAACAAAACAAAACGCCGGTCATGAATTAGAAGTACAAACCGAGGATTTGTACAGAAGAATGTGGGAGGATTTCGATATAAGCCAAGAGGAGACTGGTTTTCCTTTGCTAAAGTAAGAAAATGTTGCTTCCCTTGCTCCTGTAAACAACCCCGCGAGATTAGCATATCTCAGAGGCGCGCGCTGCGCATACGTGCTGCGTCATCCTCCGGAACGCCTTCCGCATACGACAGATACCGGAAGTGAGAGAAAAGTGTTTATTACATTTGATATATGTGACCCTGGAGTACAAAACCAGTCATAAGGGTCAATTTCTCAAAATTGAGATTTATACATCATCTGAAAGCTGAATAAATAATCTTTCCATTGATGTATGGTTTGTTAGGATAGGACAATATTTGAAAATCTGGAATCTGAGGGTGCAAAAAAATCTAAATATTGAGAAAATCATCTTTAAAGTTGTCCAAATGAAGTTCTTAGCAATGCATATTACTAATCAAAAATTAAGTTTTGATATATTTATGGTAGGACATTTACAAAATATCTTCATGGAACATGATCTTTACTTAATATCCTAATGATTTTTGGCATAAAAGAAAAATGTATAATTTTGACCCATACAATGTATTGTTGGCTATTGCTACAAATATACCCCAGCGACTTAAGACTGATTTTGTGCTGCAGGGACACATATGTATATTTTTCTACAAAAACGCATGGATTCTCTACAGGAGGCCTTTATTTACGCCCCGGAGCTGTGTGAGGCACGTTTTATTATGGATGCGCGCGCTTTATTTGATGTGTTTTGTACTGTTAAAAAAAAAAAAAACCCACCCACTGCAA
>NW_015654933.1:47292-47863 GCF_001515625.1 Sinocyclocheilus rhinocerous
AAAAAAAAAAAACACCCACCCACTGCAATGATAACGCTTGGAATAGCCAGGACAATTTTTAATATAACTCGAATTGCATTTGTCTGAAAGAAGACAGTCATATACACCTAGGATGGCTTGAGGGTGAGTAAAACACAAGCTAATTTTCATTTTTGAGTGAACTAACCCTTTAATATTTTGCTGCCTGAGACAAAAATGGTCATTTACTCACTCTCACATTGCTTCAAAAAATGAGTTTATTTCTTCAGTCACACAAACGTGTAATTTTAACCGAAAATAATGCAACAATGCTACAAAAAAGTTTGTAAGTTCTTAATAGTAAGACACCTTTAAAAAACAATTGTAAACATTTTAAAATATTGAAGTATTTAAAAAAATGAAATAATATAAATGAGTGCTGTCAAACGATTAATCGCGATTAATCGCATTCAAAATAAACGTTTTTGTTTACATATGTGTGTGTACTGAGTATATTTATTATGTATATATAAATAAATACACATATACAGTATATATTTTGAAAATATTTGCACGTTTATACATTTATATATTCATATTCTTATATTTTATA
>NW_015654933.1:47983-49292 GCF_001515625.1 Sinocyclocheilus rhinocerous
ACACTTGATCGGATTGAAAACCGAAACTGGAAAGTACTGCGCATGCGCAGTGACGTAGAAATAGCGTAATGACGTATGACGCACAGTACGAGCGGTTCTTCCATTTGAAGAAAGTGTTGTATGTAATGTCATTATAAAACTCTACTTTCACTCAGCGTTTGTAAAATGGTGCAGTTCTTGTTTCGGATTTTCATCAGACAACTGGTTTTGATAAATGATAAATGTGATAAATATAAGCAGCACAACACAGTGGTTTATATGCTCATTGTCGCCAAGTTCTGACCAGAAATGAATAAATATTAATTCTGCTGTTCAAAACAAATAAAGAAACCGTGTAGAAGAATGGTTATTATTTGCAAACAGCAGGAAACTTTCTATATGCGTGCAGTGTGCGCATGTCAAAAATCAGTTGAAGCTTGTGAAATATAAACACACACAGCAACCCGATCACTTTATTTAGTGTTCATGTAAACACTACATTCAGATTCATCAGTCGGAATGAATTCAGTCCGATTGAACCAAAAATTGTGCATGCAAACGTAGCCATGAGTAAACACGGATACTGCTGAACACTTTAAAGCACTTTAAACAAACCTCATGTTGGAAGTAATGGGCTGTGAATTCTCACTAGGGGAGAAACGGGCTGCAAACATCAATTCAATTGACAAATTGACAACTACAGGCACTAGACATTTAACCAGAAAGCACCCATTAGAGAATACTAATGTTGATTTGCAGAGGACAACTAAATAATATGTACCTTGCTGGTTTGCATTGCATGTCTGTCTTTCTCATTCTTTAACTTTTTTTTTAAACTTCCTATCTGTCTGTACGTTCTGACTCACACATTTCCTCAGACTGAAAATGTACATCCACCCTCAATTAACCTCATCTAAATTTAATATTCACTCCAAAATTGAGCTCTGTTATTATAGATCGATAGACAGACAGACAGACAGACAGACGGATAGACAGACAGACAGACAGACAGATAGATAGATAGATACATAGATAGATAGATAGATTAGTCCACAAGAAGTGGAAAGAGTTGTTTTAATGTTCCAATGAAATACATATAGAGTTATTTTGTGATGTCATAGCTAGGGTTGGGAATCGAAAATTAATTCCAATTCCAGAATCGAATCCTTAAGGTCAGGAATCGGATACTTGTTGTAAAATTAAAATTCCACTCATCAATTCCTGTGCGCGCATCTTTTATTTTTAGCTGGAGAAAAGGAGCTGTTAAAAATGTATTTGTCTTTGAATCATTCATTCAAGAGATTCATTCAAAAACACTGATTCATCCAGT
>NW_015654933.1:51581-58171 GCF_001515625.1 Sinocyclocheilus rhinocerous
CTGGCTCAGCAGGTTGCAGGCCCGGCGCTCCAGGTCCGACCCGGGGAAGCTGAGCTGCAGGTAGTGGATCAGGCGTCTCAGGCAGCTGTAGTCCGGAGGCTTCCAGAAGTCCTCCGAGTACTGATCCAACCAGGCGCCCAGGATAGAGGAGACGGTGCTGCGCACGAGAAGACACAGAACTAGCCAAACACACTCGTATCAGTCGAAATAAGCAATTTCAATCATGACTAGGGTTGGGAATCGAAAATCAATTCCAATTCCAGAATCGAATCCTTAAGGTCAGGAATCGGATACTTGTTGTAAAATTAAAATTCCACTCATCAATTCCTGTGCGCGCATCTTTTATTTTTAGCTGGAGAAAAGGAGCTGTTAAAAATGTATTTGTCTTTGAATCATTCATTCAAGAGATTCATTCAAAATCACTGATTCATCCAGTAATGAACCGAGTGAATCTTGAGTGAGTCATTGAATCATTCATTCATTAATTCCATCAGATTTTGTTTAGTTGTCTAATATTGTTTCTTCAGAATTGTGAGAGAACTACAACCTCCATTAAAAACAAGTCTCTATCTATCCAGAATCGTGCCGCTCTATATTACACACAAACAGCTCTTAATCGAGTCAGTTTTTATGCAGCCGGCTGATTTTTATTCATGGTGTTCAGCAGCAACTAAATGTTTTGACACAAAATAAATATGTTTGATATCTAAATAATTTTTTTAACCACATTGGAATCGAAACTGGGAATCGATAAGAATCAGAATTGATCAAATTCAAACGATACCCAACCCTAACCAAGACTAAAGCTGGAAAAGTAATTCTGTTGGAAGAAATATGAAAAGCAGGGAAGACAGAGGTGAACTGAGTGGTGTGACTCACATATTCCTCATCAGAGCTTTATGAGCTGATATTTGTGGGCTGTACGGCGGGGCAATGAACAAATACAACCATATTTTTCTGAATTGTTCATAATCTGTCAGTGTGTGGAGATTTTTCTCTTCATAACGTCACCGATGATGACTGCCTCACGGGCCGAGATCCATCAGAAAAAGAGCATTTCGTGCAGGACGCGATTGCAATAAAACGCGTGTGGCTCTCGGCTAACAGGAGACCAGCGGAAACGTGTAAAAACAAACAGCAGCCAGGACCTGAGGAATCACTCTGGATCATGTGCACAATCTTTACCATAACATTAAATGTTCAAAACAACACATCATTGACTGGACACTTATCAACTTATTCTAAGTTTCTAAGGTTTCTCACTGTTAATCATTCTCAAACCTGTAAAGCAGGCAGGAATAACCTTACAGTAGAACTCTACACTGATTACTGTCAGACTGTCAGAATCCTTCATCATCTGAACTAAGATTACAATCATTTAATTGTAAAGCACAGCCAACACAAATTCAGACTTAGCACCTCTATTTACTTTTGTAGTTATGATACTGTTTTTTTAAATCAAATCTTTGCGTAGCTATGAGAGGAAACACTGGCATCTAACAATGCCTTGGAAAAACAGTTAATCTTAAAAAATAAAGCACATACATAAACATATAAACATTTAAATAAAACAGTTATCGAACAATCATGTGTCATAAACTCCTGAAACATTGCAATACAATTTATGAAAGAAATCAATCAAATCTGTATGTGGGTGTTTGTGGGGGAAAAAAAAGAATAAATTCAGATGTAACCCTATTTGTACACATTGTTAACATTTTCATAAGTATAGAAATCAAGGTGAGCTCAGAACACAAAAACATCGAGATCTGGAGCTCAATAACACCTCCGATCTGAAGTTTAATGCAATAATATCTGGAGTTTAATAAGGATTTGATGAAAACTAAGCGATGTGTAAACAGTCTTCTGTTCACACACACAAATAAACTTTACAGAAAACACAGTTAACAGCATAAATCACACCTGAACGTCAATCATACCTTATAAATCTGATTCTGTAGTTTAATAAACGCCAAGGGCACGCGAGCTCTGCGCACGCACTGACGGCAGAAACGGTCTCGCCGCTGATTGGCTCTCGCTCTCTCTCTCCCTCGACTCTCATTGGCTATTGTGCGCAGACGTCAATAATCAGAAGCAAATGGAATTGTTTAAATTGGTAGTTAGGACATTATATTCCTGTGGGAAATATTCCCGAAGGCTCTTTTTGAGCTCTCACAACGCTCATTAAAAGTTTATCAATTGCATACACTGGAGAATGGCTAATAAATGAAACTCACCAAAAGCGTTGGCTCTTTAACGAATTGCTCTTTTGTAAGTCGCTTTGGATAAAAGTGTCTGTTAAGTATATTAATATAACTGTAAAAAACTGTAAAATGATTAAACAAATAGTCGTATACAGTAATAAAATACTGACCTGCGCTGAGTAAAGTATCGCGTGTCACGTGACAACGCCCGTTCGCAGGTGTTCGGAAAGAGCGGGAAAGAATTTAAACAATTTAACGGTCATTCATTGAGTTATGAAGTGAATCATTGGGATTCTTGTAGAAGCAAGATGGTCGCTCATCTCGTCGAACAGGTTTTTACTCGAAACCTTTCATATTGTTCAATAACTGCTTTTCATTTGGTCTTTGGATTTATTAGGCTATTAAATATGCCGTTTTGATTGCAGCAAAAAGTAGTCCGAATGCAGCTCTTTTCTATACAACAACAGTTTAGCGCACTAGTATTATATATGTATGTATATATTCATGTTTTCTGATGTTATAAGATAAATTTCCCTCTGATGAAGCTCAAATGTTATTCTCCATTCGGCCTACTCGAGAGCGCGCCATGTTCGTTCACAAATACTTTCAACTTTTTATTCTCAATGCAGAAAACAAATGGTATTTCAGTGCTTTAGTGAAGGGGAACTGTTCCATTTCCTTTCTGTGCTGCTTCAGAAGACGTGGAACACAAGCCCGGTGCGTTTATAGTACTACATCTGTTATATTACATCTCTTCAACATCATGTTGAGCTTGTGCAGCATTTCTGCGACTGCAGCGCTCTAGCGCCACCTGCTGGCCACAGCAGTGCTGTATCTGCGCTTCTCCATCACACTGTAACAGCACGCAGAGCTAACACAAAGAGCACTAGAAATGAATCGCACTGCATGGGTTTATTAGTTGTTTTCGCCAATATGAGAAACAGTGCATCATAAGGAAAAAATAATAGCAATTTAAACCATGAAAAAATACGAGACAAACAGAAAACTGAAAAAATTCAACAGAACTGAAACACAATCCCTTATTTGGAGTGGTATAAACTTCGCATAGATATATTCATATTTACATATTCATAATTACATGGGAGAAGAAACTAAATGTACAATGCTACAAAAAGTATTTACAAATCAATAAATACACACACACACACACACACACAAACCAAATGAAAGGCAAAAGTACAAAGGACAATTCATATTGTACAAAAATTACAAAAAAGAACATACAAAACCAGAGCGTGTGAGTTATAATAAAATCTTTTCCCTTTTTTTCTTAAATCTTTTTTGACAGTGAAAAAGACCAATGGCACCAGATATCTGGGGTGTTCAGATCCGATCTGAGAGATCTTGGGTTGATTTTCCTGAACAGGCAGTGCTGACCTCACTGGACTGAGACGCTCCTGAAACAAGATCTTTGGCCCTTTTGGTTTTGTCGTCATAAAACACAAGACATGAACACACACACAAAGACATTACAACAGGTAGCAAGCACACACACACAAACACACACTCTCACTCACACACACACACACACACACTCACTCACACTCGAAAAACCCTCATCCTCACACCTTTCATTTTTATTTCAAATGCTACGGTCGGGGTTTCACACATCAGTGTGCAGCGATGGAAACAGGGACTGGAGATATGAGATGTGGGCCGCCGAGGTGTAGCTTTACGTGAATGATTAGCGTCACAGTGAGCGACTGCACTGTTAAACCCACGTTAGAAACTGACAGATTTCAGTGTTCATCTTGTTCCTTATGCACTGCTCATATTTATACACAAACACCACCTCCTCCATCTGCAGTGGCAAGAAAATGAATTTGCTTTTAAATTACGACATCTTACTTTTATCAACTACACCAGTGACACTCGGCATCTCTGCATGTGTGAGAAATGAAAGCATGAAACAGAAGAAGAGAGAAACGTTTCGTCGGCCTGAGCACCACCGCGGTAGTAAAGAGGAACAACACTGAGGTCACTTCCTGTCATGTGACCGGCCAGATGACCCCAGCGGAGGTCAGTGGTTCACAGCACACAGCTGAAGGCGTCACAGACCAGAGCGGGTTTGGAGATCCGGGAACGACTGTAAACACACAGATCTCCTGCGCTGCTGTACTGACACAGAGCTTGGGGTTCAGAAGAGTCCCTTGGCGATCTTCAGACCTTTCTGCTTCATTCGGGGCAGCGTGGAGCTGGCCACGTGTTTGGTGCGGCCTGCTCTCGGGAAACCTCTCTTCTTCAAGACAAAGTCATAGTTGGCTGTGGAGTTCATGGCGTAAAAAACATTGGCGTTGTCGGGAATCTTCAGCTCTGTGTGGGAACACAATAACAGGACCTACGTTAAAATCAGGCCGGTTTTAGGGCCCTATGATTCCGCGGAATTCAGTCATAAAAACGGAATTTACCGTATAACGCGGAATGTCACAGAATGTCAAACTTTGGATGAATTTATCAAAAGTGGTATCAAATTGTGATAAGGACTAGTATCTGTAAATATTAAGCCACAAAAATGAGACTTAAATATGAATCCTGTGTTCTGTGTGTGTGTGTGTGTGAGTGAGTGAGTGAGTGAGTGAGTTTGTTTACTACACACACACTGAAGCGCGTGATGCTCGCGGTGATTACAGCGTCTGTCGTCTCACTAAACGAGGACATAAACACATGAACAATCTCCAGAACTGCAAACTAGAAAACTAGCCTCATATCATACACACACAGAAATGTAACGGTATTCATGGCAACCCGTCAAAATAAAAGTTCGGTTTGACTTGAAGACAGAAATATATTACTATTGTTCAGTAGAATGCACATACTACTACTAAAATTATTCAAACTAAAATCATGCAACATTTCTTCCTTTTAATAGTAAATCCCCTTTGTTTGCCAAAAAAATAAAATTAGTTTAATTTTCAATAATTAAAAGATAAATGAAATTAATGTTCATTTGATAACCAGAAAAATGTAAATACACAACACAGAATTTCTGAGGGGAAAAAATTAATTCATAAGGCTATTGTAAGAATACATTTGAATAAATGAAGTTGTTTTCATGCATTCAAATATTTAGACATGCTAAAACACAGAATTTGGTAACAATAAAACAAATGGTGAGAAAAAATTAAATATTTCATAGGGCCCAGGCGGACGGAAAAATGAGTTGGGAAAGCCATTCCAGTAATAATCGCAATGCATAGAGTTAGTGTCGCTATAACACTGATAACTAAAAGAATTCACTTGAACATATTTATTGAAAATATTTGTTTTTGTTTTAATATTATTATATTATAACACACACACACACACACACACACATGCATGCAAACAGCTTTGGTACTGTGTTGAGACTTACAGAGAAGCAAACAGGTAAAGAGGAAAAAGGTGAGAAGATTGTGTGGCTCGAGGGCATGCTCCACACGGGATTTCCTTTAAAGATATTTGCTTTACATGCTCATCTGTAGTTACTTTAAGCTATTTTTTATTACCTTATGTCCAAAACAAATTTTTCACACAAAAAACCCAACATTTTTTAACATCTTGTTGCAAGACTGTGTTAAGAACTAGTTTGATCAACTAGCAGTTACCCAGATCTTACTCTTCCGATACAAACAAGATCAATCTACCTTTTCATAACTGAATTAAAAAAGCTATGACCAGTCTTGAAGAAAATAAATGAGATGACTAACTTATTAAGACTAGTCTAAACAGTTTATGCACCCGGCCCCAGAGTTCTTTATTACTCTTGTAAGGACCCCCCCCTCATAAAAACACTTCTCACTGGATCTAAGCAAATCTCACTGGTGACCTATTTTCATCTGAAAAAAGTGAGTTGTCACTGAAAGCTGAGGAGTTTGCTTCTGTGGATGTAATGTAAAATCTGAGTCGTGAAGCAAAACCACTGATCTAGATGATTCTCTCCGTTATTTGACACTATTCTCACCAGTATGCTCTTGTACATGTTTCCGTTGTCCACGTCCAGGCTGACTCTGATGATGCAGCAGTCGTCCACCTGCTGGTTGTAAAGCGGCAGAGAGAGAGACGAGTAGCTGGACACGCCGGAGACGGAGCGCTTGTGCGAGCGGGACGCTGTGACCGGTGTGGACGACACCGAAGATGAGGAGGCACTGCTGGAGCCAGAACCTGAGCCGAGACCCGTCGCGTCCAGAGACGACAGAGACGTGGACTCCCAGAACTGAAGGACAAGACAGACAGAGAGACTGAGCACGTCTGCAGCTTCTCTCTCGGGTCAGACTTCAGCAGTGAGAGAAGAACTGATGATTCCAGAGCAGATCAAATCCACAGTCTCAGTGAAAGAAAACCATCAGGTGCTGACTCTCACACACACACACACACACACACACACAC
>NW_015654933.1:58969-63832 GCF_001515625.1 Sinocyclocheilus rhinocerous
CTGGCTCAGCAGGTTGCAGGCCCGGCGCTCCAGGTCCGACCCGGGGAAGCTGAGCTGCAGGTAGTGGATCAGGCGTCTCAGGCAGCTGTAGTCCGGAGGCTTCCAGAAGTCCTCCGAGTACTGATCCAACCAGGCGCCCAGGATAGAGGAGACGGTGCTGCGCACGAGAAGACACAGAACTAGCCAAACACACTCGTATCAGTCGAAATAAGCAATTTCAATCATGACTAGGGTTGGGAATCGAAAATCAATTCCAATTCCAGAATCGAATCCTTAAGGTCAGGAATCGGATACTTGTTGTAAAATTAAAATTCCACTCATCAATTCCTGTGCGCGCATCTTTTATTTTTAGCTGGAGAAAAGGAGCTGTTAAAAATGTATTTGTCTTTGAATCATTCATTCAAGAGATTCATTCAAAATCACTGATTCATCCAGTAATGAAACGAGTCAATCTTGAGTGAGTCATTGAATCATTCATTCATTAATTCCATCAGATTTTGTTTAGTTGTCTAATATTGTTTCTTCAGAATTGTGAGAGAACTACAACCTCCATTAAAAACAAGTCTCTATCTATCCAGAATCGTGCCGCTCTATATTACACACAAACAGCTCTTAATCGAGTCAGTTTTTATGCAGCCGGCTGATTTTGATTCATGGTGTTCAGCAGCAACTAAATGTTTTGACAAAATAAATATGTTTGATATCTAAATGTTTGACTTCATTCTTGTTTAACCCCATTGGAATCGAAACTGGGAATCGATAAGAATCGGAATCAGAATTGATCAAATTCATACGATAGCCAACTCTAGTAACAGCTCTTCATCTGATCAGGAGTTAGTTAATGACGTTCCAGTGTTTCCTACAGCGCTACTCAGCATCATTCTGTTGCGCTGCACTCTCTGCATGAACACAGTGCTGAATCTTCAACAACTGACTCTTATGAGACGATGTTTTGTGATGAATCCGTCAAACACTTTCACAAATAAGTCTGTAATTCACAAGCAAGTTTAAATCATTAGGGATGCATCCAATCATTTTGGCCAATAGCTGATGCCGATACCGATATATATTTCCCTTTGTTTTGAAACAACACCAGGTCTCTCCTGTGCGGAAATGATAATCAAACTATTTTTAATTTTGGTTAGTTTTGAGCAAAAACTTAGTTAGAACTAATAAACATTATTAATGTTATTTTTTAATAAGAGTACATTGAAATCCTTGAAAATATCTATAATAAAATCAATCTGCTGTTTTTCCCCCCAGTCATATGCAGTTGAAACCTTAATATTTTATTTGTGGATTTAACATTAATAGATAATCTAAACTAAAAGAGCTGTAAAACTTATAAAATCTTTTGGAGCTCCTTGTATTTAAGTGTTCATAATCCATTTGAAAAAAAAAAAAAAAAAAAGACATATTATTCACACAAACTTTCCAGAATACTGAGTCATTCATTAATTCCATCAGATTTTGTTTAGTTGTCTAATATTGTTTCTTCAGAATTGTGAGAGAACTACAACCTCCATTAAAAACAAGTCTCTATCTATCCAGAATCGTGCCGCTCTATATTACACACAAACAGCTCTTAATCGAGTCAGTTTTTATGCAGCCGGCTGATTTTGATTCATGGTGTTCAGCAGCAACTAAATGTTTTGACAAAATAAATATGTTTGATATCTAAATGTTTGACTTCATTCTTGTTTAACCCCATTGGAATCGAAACTGGGAATCGATAAGAATCGGAATCAGAATTGATCAAATTCATACGATAGCCAACTCTAGTAACAGCTCTTCATCTGATCAGGAGTTAGTTAATGACGTTCCAGTGTTTCCTACAGCGCTACTCAGCATCATTCTGTTGCGCTGCACTCTCTGCATGAACACAGTGCTGAATCTTCAACAACTGACTCTTATGAGACGATGTTTTGTGATGAATCCGTCAAACACTTTCACAAATAAGTCTGTAATTCACAAGCAAGTTTAAATCATTAGGGATGCATCCAATCATTTTGGCCAATAGCTGATGCCGATACCGATATATATTTCCCTTTGTTTTGAAACAACACCAGGTCTCTCCTGTGCGGAAATGATAATCAAACTATTTTTAATTTTGGTTAGTTTTGAGCAAAAACTTAGTTAGAACTAATAAACATTATTAAAGTTATTTTTTAATGAGAGTACATTGAAATCCTTGAAAATATCTATAATAAAATCAATCTGCTGTTTTTCCCCCCAGTCATATGCAGTTGAAACCTTAATATTTTATTTGTGGATTTAACATTAATAGATAATCTAAACTAAAAGAGCTGTAAAACTTATAAAATCTTTTGGAGCTCCTTGTATTTAAGTGTTCATAATCCATTTGAAAAAAAAAAAAAAAAAAAGACATATTATTAAATAAATCTGTATAAATTAAATTCTTAAAATCTGTATAAATTAAATTTACAAGTGTCATGTTTGTGATTTTTATTCATTTAAGCTACAGCTTCTGACCTTTAAATCAAAACAGATTCATGACTTTATGACATTGATACGGTTTTATTTATTCAGAAACTCAAGTATCTTAATGATATTTGTGTATTTTACTTTCATTTTATTACATTTAGTACCCCCTAAGTAAATAAAACGCGAATCACTATCACACCCTGAGCACATGTGAGCTCTTCGTCTTATCGGCAAGACATATCGGTATAACTTATTTCAAATCGGCCGATATTTACATATTAAGCCTTTATCGGATGAATCCGAGAACGTTTCTATAATATTGTCCATCCCTAAAAATAACCAGTATGAATACAGTGATAACCAGCGTGAAATACTTCTTTAAATCAATACATCGTCTGGAATAATTTCCAGTGCTGAGATTGAGCGGAAACACTGGCACACGTCTTTACAAAGTATAATTGAGCAATTCTGTCATTTTGTAACTATATAACATCATTTGGCTCCGTCAGTTTAGGAGTTTGTTTGCTTAGTCGGGATCCCCGGCACACTCAAGACAGACGACTAGAGCGATCAGTAACCAGCTAACCGTGACGAACACACACAAACACAAACGCCGGTGATGATGAACTCCAGAATGGAAGAGAGAGATGAGTGTTTTCCAGACACGGACGGGGAGAGACGGGATGAGGTGAGAGAGATTGAGTACCGTGGGTATCAGGTCTGCCGTAGGGCCGCACTTCCCTAAGGTAGAATTGGAATGTTTTACGAAGGGCGTGGAGGTCTACAGGAAGGAAGTAAAGCTACAGTCACTGACAGACACAGCAGAGACCATCACAGACCGGAGGCGTTTTCAGACCTGCACATCAGCCGCTTTTTCCCAAAACAGGGACGTGAACCGTTGGATTTTCTTCTTGGTTTGGTTTGCTTTGACAAAACAACATTCCAAAGCGTACTAAAATGATGCATTCTTGTAATACACCATAGCACTTTGAGGATGAAGACGGATTTCAACTGCGATATCTAATCAGAATCGACACATTTCCTATTATGAATTATGATCCAGCTTGGTTCGTTGTTCCGTTGGGTCGAATTGCTTTCTCAGAACAACGAACCAGTCCAACGTTTGCTTTCAATCGGGCTGAGGCTGCATTTACACTGGCACAAAAAAATCTGATTTTTTGCTCACATCTGACACAGATAGGAACTTGTTGCACGTGTGTAAACACAAAAATCTGCACGAGATCCGATTTGTTCGCATCCGATCTGTGCCACTTCCAAATTTGGATTTTAATCGGAAACATATCCGATATCTGGACATCCAACCGATGTCTAAACACACATATCTGATATCCGAACTCCTAATGAGAGGGTGATGCGTTTGCCCAAAAAGATACAATAACAAGAGTCCTCACCTTCCTCTCCAGAGCGTCGGGTGAATCAGAGATGAAGCTGATGTTGACCTCCTCCACGTCAGAGCTGCTGGACCCCGCGGACGTCACGCTGAGAGAGTCGCCGCCGTCGCCGGCCGAGCCGCTCAAACCCGGCGGGAAGCGCAGCTGATCGAAGGACTTGGAGTGAGAGCTTCCAGAGCCGCTGCATCCGGCTTCCCCCGAACCCACGGGCTGCCGACTGAGAGACAGACACCATAAACTAGGGCTGCCACGTTCCTCCATTCTCTTCCAGCACTCAATCCTCGACTGCATTTAGCCTGTGTCGAGTAACCGGCGGAGTGGGGTAAATTCCACGGACGAGAGCCCATGAAACGCATTGTTAGACCGTTTTCCAAGGCTGCATGATATATTAAACCCATTTAAAAATCATAAGAAAGCATATTGCTGTTGTGAATTCGCAAACGCTATGATTCAATTAAATAAATATATGCGATACAGGTTTAATATGTGTGCTTTAATTATTTACAGTCCAACCAAAAATCATTCAGACACCGGATATAATTTTTGATATTTTGTTACTAGTGTGTACAGGACACTATAGTTCATTTATGTAAGCGATGATAGCAAAATAAACTGTGATATATTACACCCAAAAATTCTTCATACAGTGGGCTACCAGTAAAATTTGGGATCAGAAACTATTCAATCACTTTGAGCTGAGCATGTGTTTCTTCAGTGTTTTTCTTTAATTGCTAATGTGATCTTTTTACACCACAGACTGAACAGAATTAAGCACTGCTTGGTAATTAGTTGAGCTACATTGGTTTTATCTAATTATGTTCTTAAATTTAACAGCTGACAGCTATTCAGCCGAATTCATTACATACCTTTCTATCAAAGTTATCTGACATTATCAAGATCAATTTGTTCTGACAGTTTAACTCTGAGCTCGTCATATTTTATTACAATTTTCTCAACTATAGCGAATAAACTGTGATATAATGTGAGAAATGTTGAAGGTGCCTGA
>NW_015654933.1:64028-67630 GCF_001515625.1 Sinocyclocheilus rhinocerous
CTACCAGTAAAATTTGGGATCAGAAACTATTCAATCACTTTGAGCTGAGCATGTGTTTCTTCAGTGTTTTTCTTTAATTGCTAATGTGATCTTTTTACACCACAGACTGAACAGAATTAAGCACTGCTTGGTAATTAGTTGAGCTACATTGGTTTTATCTAATTATGTTCTTAAATTTAACAGCTGACAGCTATTCAGCCGAATTCATTACATACCTTTCTATCAAAGTTATCTGACATTATCAAGATGAGTTTGTTCTGACACACTTTAACTCGGAGTTCATATTTTATTACCATTTTCTAAACTATAGCGAATAAACTGTGATAATGTGAGAAATGTTGAAGGTGTCTTGAGTAAATTTTGGTTTGACTGTACATGTGTATATGTTATGTACATGTGCGTGAGAGCGGATCTGTTCACAGTAAACGCTGCTCCGCACAAACTGTTATCATTTACATGTGTGGCATCTCAAACTCATCTCTGCATGTTGTTGTGAGGTTGGGTTTATTATAACGTTCATCTGAGAACGCAACGTGCGCCATTTCATCAGATTTGTGAGGTAAATCATTTATAAATCTACGTAAAACAGGAGGATACATCTATATATATATTTTTTTGCTAACATTTCAAAATAAAAGTTTAAAACCTCGCTCTGAGTTTACTCATTTTTATGTCCACATATCCAAGAAATTACAGTACTGTAGCATTTCTGTCGTGAAGAAATGGCCAAATATTAAAGATTAAGTGGACATTTGAATTAAATGTTGTTTAGTCAATATTAAACAAGGATTAGATCGCGCAGTAAAGTGTAAAAACAATCGTCAGGCCGTTCTGCAGTCATTTGTTATAATGCGTAATGTACGTTAACTCTATTCTTCAAGTTTAGTTCAATAAAACCATGATTACTTGCTTTCGATACTTTATTTGAACTAATTATTGCCTCATTACTATTATATATGTATATGTTTTTATTACCACAAAAAATTCACTATAATTACTCGATTAATCGACAGAATAATCGACAGATTGCTTGAGTACCAAAATAATTGTTAGCGACAGCCCTAATAATACACTCCAGCTCCACAACAAGACATCAATGGTTATCATATGAAGGAATATTTCCAACATTTCTCACTGAGCTTGTTCCAATGCATTCTGGGATTGCCTTCCCCCCATGGAAGATACATGCGATGCTACCTTACAGTTTGGCCTAAATAAGGAGTTTGGTCAGGCAGCAGAATTCATGAGGACTGAAACTAGTGTGTATGTGGTGGTCAGCACTCACTCGCTCCATCTCTTCATGATTCCTGAGCTCTTCTTGGCTCTCAGCGTGTTGGAGGCCGATTCAGAGAGCGGCTCGATCTTACACGACTGACTGTAGCTGCAGGAAACCCAGAACAGCATTCAGGAGTGTGTGGCTTTGCCTGACAGTTGGTGTGGAGTCAACATGACAGCAGGGCAGAAGTTTGAGGAAGCGCTGCTTCATGTTCTTTCTGCTCTGGCCTGAGGGAGGGTTACCTACAAACACAAACAACATTGGGAAACTGCTTAGCTATGCAAAAGTGCTTTGCAAATCATTTCAATTCTACTACAAAGACACAAAACTATTTGCAAAACGGTAGTCCGTCACAGTCACCTGGCACAGTTTGCTGCTCTGGCTTTGATTCAAAAATGAATCGGATCACTGAATTTGGAGAACTGAATTTCCCCCAATCATAAAATGAAAGAATATGAGCACACACTTTTCTCTGACCCTTTTGAGTTGAGTACCGGACATGGCATTCGACATCATACAGTTGGGACAAATTGCCGATAACATTAAAGGCGCGTCACGTTAGAGCAATTTTCGCGGGCAAAGTATTAAGTGATGAATTAAGCAATGCTCGTTCACAGGTTATTTCCAAAATAAGCAGCTTTATAAAGGAAAACGCGACAAATTCAACAAAATTATGCAATGTTAAATCTGGAGGAAAATTCATCCCTCACGGTACATTTCCTCAGAAGTGGGTTGAAATCACTGCATTTCGCCCGCAGAATTTAAAGCAATCCAAAGGTTAAGTAAAAACAATATCTCACAAACAGTGCTGTTTTAATATTCAGACCAACAGATTGTGCGTGTGGAAATGTCAAATTGTCAGTTATTTTGCTTTAATCTTCACCTCACCAACAATCTCCCAAGCGAAAAACAGAATCAGTTGCATTCCTGAATGAATCGATTGAGTAAATGGTTGAACGAATCGCTCGTAAAGCCAGTCACTTATTTTGTCCCTGATCAGCATTTTGAACGAATCATTTGAATGAATGACTCATGACTGAACAAAAATA
Source organism: Sinocyclocheilus rhinocerous (assembly GCF_001515625.1). Lineage (NCBI taxonomy): Eukaryota > Metazoa > Chordata > Actinopteri > Cypriniformes > Cyprinidae > Sinocyclocheilus > Sinocyclocheilus rhinocerous. Next base: position 66,354 of record NW_015654933.1, read on the forward strand.
ACGACTTTATTTAACAATGGCGCCAGGGTGACGCGCAGGAATCGAATTGTTGAATAAAGTCATTATTTTTGTTTTCTTCTTTGCGCACAAAAAGTATTCTCGTAGCTTCGTATAATTGCAGATGAACCCCTGATGTCACATGGATTATTTTAACGATGTCCTTGCTACGTTTCTGAGCCTTGATGGTGTTAGGATGCTTGCGGTCTATGAGAGGATCAGAGAGCTGAGAGCAAAAATATCTTAATTTGTGTTCCGAAGATGAACGAAGGTCTTACGGGTTTGGAACGACACGAGGGTGAGTAATTAATGACAGAATTTTCATTTTTGGGTGAACTATCTCTTTAACACGAGATCAGCGCGTTTGAATCATCGTCAGGATCTGTTCCTTCTGTTCAGACGTACCTTCCTTCTCTTCTCGAAGTTGATCAGGCCTCCCTGAGATGCAGAGAAAGAACCAGTTATTACCCATATCTGCAGCTGAAACACATTCAGTAGTAACTGCTAGCGTCTCATTAACTGAACTGAACTGATGGTTTCTTTAGACGGAGGTCTGTCACACACCAGTCAAAGAATCAGAGAATAAACGACTCTGATTTTTGTCTTCAATTACCGACAGATCTGCTGGAAGAAGAACAGGAGCACCGCACGGATATACACAAAACCACGGTGCTCAGCACGCACCTCGAATTTAAAGAGGTCATGACATGAGAAACCTAATTTCCTAATAATTTTCGTTTGGATCTGAGGGGCAGGGTGACGTCACCCGGGCACAAACATTTGCATAAACACGCCTCCAGAGCAAGACATCGACGAATAGTCATCTTCTCAGCATAGGCCCCGCCCACTGGCATTCAGTCGCTTAACGGCTGACTTGATTACGCTAAATGTGAGTGTCTTGTTGCGTCAAAAGCAAACAGAAATTACAATCACTGTCGCTATCTTGTCTGCACTGGATACAGTAAACAGATGCGGTTCTCTTTCTGACACAGTCCAGCGCTCGAGTCTGTTGTCAGGACTGATGCAGTGAAAGAACGTTCGCTTTGACACGCTTGGTTTAAACAGCTCGGTCGTGTCTTTGTACAGATATCAGAAGGATCCCAGCGTATGGAACAAGGGGATAGTTTATTTTTAATGTCGTCCCGGATCGTGTCTGAGGTTTGATCGGAGTATTTTGTTTTGTAATCGAGGCACAGTGTCATGGAGAGTCACAAAGAAGCATTTGTTAAAAGATGAAGCGGTACTAGATCTGACTGCAGCTGCATCACAAACCGTAAGTA
>NW_015654933.1:67669-71863 GCF_001515625.1 Sinocyclocheilus rhinocerous
CAAACCCGTAAGACCTTCGTTCATCTTCGGAACACAAATTAAGATATTTTTGATGAATTACGAGAGCTCTCTGATCCTCTCATAGACCGCAAGCATCCTAACACCATCAAGACTCAGAAACGTAGTAAAGACATCGTTAAAATAATCCGTGTGACATCAGGTTCAACCGTAATTTTATGAAGCTACGAGAATACTTTTTGTGCGCAAAGAAAACAAAAATAACAAGTTTATTCAACAATTCGTCTCCTCCACATCACCCTGTAGCGCCATTCTGGAGAGTATCACATACATAAACAACATATGCAACGTATGTACGCGGATACGCTGTTTACGTTCAGATCGAAGCGCAAACAACGTAAACAGCGTATCCGCGTACATACGTTGCATATGTTGTTTATGTATGTGATACTCTCCAGAATGGCGCTACAGGGTGATGTGGAGGAGACGAATTGTTGAATAAACTTGTTATTTTTGTTTTCTTTGCGCACAAAAAGTATTCTCGTAGCTTCATAAAATTACGGTTGAACCACTGATGTCACATGGATTATTTTAACGATGTCCTTGCTACGTTTCTGAGCCTTGATGGTGTTAGGATTTTTTTTTTTCGTGCAAAAACCTTTTTTAAAGGGGTCACTGGATGCCCATTTTCCACAAGTTGATATGATTCTTTAGGGTCTTACATTTACATTTACATTACATTAATGAGTCTTAATGAGTCTATAACATACTTTAGATAAAATTTCTCAATGGTAGTGCAAAACAACACCCTCTTTACCTTGTCAAAAACAACTCTGTTCACAGCGAGCAGTTTCGGTGCATGTCCCTTTAAATGCTAATGAGCTCTGCTGACCCCGCCCCTCTCTTCTGTGGGGTGACCAGCTATTCTCTGAGAGACTCTTAACTTTAGCCGCATTTAGCCGCAGAACTTGCTAATTAGCACATTATTAGGAAAGGCGATTTACAAAGATTCATAAAAATACCTTATACTCACTTCTTCTGTAGGTGAAGCTGGATCATGAATGATTCGCATGAACATATGCGCATTTAGGTAGATTGGGGAGCACATTCCCTTTAAAAACCAAATTAAGCCACTGTGTCTTCAGCGGCTCAGATGTCGGGAGTAAATGACGACTGCTATGTTCATTATTACATCCAACAACATTATTACATCTATACCTGCTGCGGTGTCGAAACTGTAGTCGTGGGAGGGGCCTGTGCAAACCTACGCCAAGAATGTCAGAACAGCTTGATCTGAGACACTGCTTATGATTTATGGGGATTTAAAAAAAACACTGGGTGGATTTTTATCATTATATAGTGGTTTACAACATGTAAAAGTGAAATTTGCATCCAAAGACCACTTTAACATTATAAGTAAACCTCAAGGAACATATTAAAATAATAAAAAAATCCATGTCATGACACCTTTAAGGTCAACAGTTCAGCATGATTTCAGTACAGCGGGAAGAAAAATTTGTTTTATAAACACAGTGGATAGAAAGGAGGAAAGTGTCCCATGTGCTTGATGTGATGAGCGTGTCTGTTAAGAGAGACTCACGTCCAGATAGTCTTTCATGGCCGTGTCCATCATGACCAGATCCGTCAGGAAAGTTCCCAGGTAAGGAATCGTCCCCTGCATCACAGTCTGAAACAAAAACCATCGTTCTGTCAGTTCAGCAGAATGAAACACCACATCAGACGACAGACAGGGCAACTATTTATATACACTACATGGCCAAAAGTATTGGCACCCCCTTCTAATGAACAGCTTTGACTACTTTAGTAATTTCCATGAGTACAAATCTTAATGTTTAAGCACATAATGCTATTCTAGGGAATTGTGTGCTTCTAATTTTATAGCAGCAGTGTGTAATTGGGTGTGTGTGTGTGTGTGTTGCTCACTGCGTCCATCAGTGTGAACTGCTCCGCCACCACAGTGGGGTCAAAGCTCAGGAAATCGGGTCGATCTTCATTGAATCCGTTCTCCTGCAGCAGAGCGAACGCACAGCAGCCCTGATCCAGCACTGCAGACAGAAACATGTTTACTACCGTTAGACAAAAGCTTCATCTGAGCCAGAACTAATCATTTATCATGATTATTATATGGCATTCCTGTAGCTTAAACAGTAGATCATGGCGCTCACACAGTAAAGTCATGGGTTCGATTCCCGGGGAGAGCAAGAACTGCTAAAATGTATAACTTGAATAAAATTGTATGTTACTTTGGATAAAAGCATCTCCCAAATGCATAAATGTAAATTATGAAATTGTTTTTTCTCCTTATACGACCTTGGTACTTTAGCTTCTATCATTTTACAGTAATTATGCTTAAAATCAGACATGCTATTACTTCAAATAAAAATCATACATTATACTGTATATTTTTTTACATTATCACATAAATGACTTCTAATTACACTTGGAATTTGTTAAATTTACAATTTAACTGATTATTTCAGCTGCTCTAATTAATGTTAAATTTATCATTTTTAATTCAGTTAAATGTATAATTGACTGTAATCAACAGTCAGGTTTTTTCTGGTCAGAGGAATCAGCATCAGGTTGAGCTGATGGACCGATCGAAGCTGACGAACCGTCCCGGTCTGATTCCTGCTGGAGTCTGCGGTGGAACTGGCTCAGCAGGTTGCAGGCCCGGCGCTCCAGGTCCGACCCGGGGAAGCTGAGCTGCAGGTAGTGGATCAGGCGTCTCAGGCAGCTGTAGTCCGGAGGCTTCCAGAAGTCCTCCGAGTACTGATCCAACCAGGCGCCCAGGATAGAGGAGACGGTGCTGCGCACGAGAAGACACAGAACTAGCCAAACACACTCGTATCAGTCGAAATAAGCAATTTCAATCATGACTAGGGTTGGGAATCGAAAATCAATTCCAATTCCAGAATCGAATCCTTAAGGTCAGGAATCGGATACTTGTTGTAAAATTAAAATTCCACTCATCAATTCCTGTGCGCGCATCTTTTATTTTTAGCTGGAGAAAAGGAGCTGTTAAAAATGTATTTGTCTTTGAATCATTCATTCAAGAGATTCATTCAAAATCACTGATTCATCCAGTAATGAACCGAGTCAATCTTGAGTGAGTCACTGAATCATTCATTCATTAATTCCATCAGATTTTGTTTAGTTGTCTAATATTGTTTCTTCAGAATTGTGAGAGAACTACAATTAAATGTTTTGACACTGGGAATCGATGAGCAGAATTGGAATTGATCAAATTCAAGTGACGCCCAACTCTAACCATGAAGCACGTACTTCCTGAGCTCCGTCCGCTCATCAGGGGTCATTCTGCGCGCTTCTGCACCCGGCTGCAGTTTGGCGTATCTGTGAAAACACACATGCATGAAGTCCTCTGACCAAACCTCCATCTGAGAGCAGAGCCTTTTTACTGATCCAGTGAAACACAGTGAAACATTACTGATCAATTCTTGGGTCGCGCTGTGTGTGTTTCCATCAGCTGTTTGGAATCAGAACTAGTGATGCAGATTCACCAATTAATCACTTTGATCTAATCAACCAAATAACAGAAGGTCTGAAATATTTGGCAATTCAGTTTGATTCGTTCGTGAGCTCACGCCCACGTTACACTGCTTGCAGAGGTTTCTCACACTGAAATAGTAACGGGATATTATATAAAACAAAACAAAAAGAGCGCTGGATGAGGTGGATATTTGCCTACAATGCACTGTAAGAAACAAAACTTCTATCGTTTGTCAATGGAAAAGCAGCTCTTTTGCGGGTACAGTTTGTAAAGAATAAGTAGAGTTTCAAAATATGGGCACAGATTTTTGATGGAGAGCCTGAGCCCCAGTACTGATGAAAGACTAGAAGCAGCCCTGCTAAAACAAGATTTAAATGAAGTAAATAATGAAACTGCACATCTTACTAGTAATAAAAGCCTCATAAGTGGTCTGTATGTTTAAAGGGGTGGTTGATTGCAATTTCACTTTTTTAACGTTAGTTAGTGTGTAATGTTGCTGTTTGAGCATAACCAATATCTGCAAAGTTACGAAGCTGAAAGTTCAATGCAAACGGAGATGTCGTCTTTTAACATTCTGGCAGTTTAATGCCTACAAAAACAACTGGTAGGGACTACAACAAGTTACTTCCCGGGTTCGTGACATCACAAACCCAGATAAACCCCGCCCTCGGGAAAAGGCAGCAAAGGGGGCGAGGCCATGCTGC
>NW_015654933.1:71947-72545 GCF_001515625.1 Sinocyclocheilus rhinocerous
TCATATATGAATCACGATTCTGTCTTCTAAAGATTCTAATGGATTCACAAGTTTCAAAATCAATGTTCTAAAGCAGCGGTTCTTAATACTGTTCCTCGCGTCCCCCTGCTCTGCACATGCTCTGTCTCTCTCTCTCTCTCTCTCTCATTCAGATCAGCTCCAACAATTAACTGTTACATTTATACACTTATTTTCACATAGCTATGAGAAGTATTATACATGGACGCGCATGCAGTTGCCGTACTGTATTAAAGCTTTAATCAGGATAAAACCGTATATTAAAAGCTAACAGAAGCAGTAGCATTCACAACAGCATATCTAAAAGTATGAGACAACAACAAACAAAAAACATAGCCTACCATTAAAAGCAATCCTTGCACAGGTTCTGCATGATCCTCATCAATAATATCCTATGCTTCTCAATCGGGCGCAAACTGCTAAGCGATATTAACGACGCCATTGTTTACAATACAACCGGAGCACATGCCGCCGAGGAGAGGGGCGGAACGTTTAGACGCGCACTAGAGGCGGTTTAGCCAATCACAACACACTGGGCTAGCTAACCAAACAGAGCCCATCGCCTATTTCTGAGGGAGGG
>NW_015654933.1:72614-74322 GCF_001515625.1 Sinocyclocheilus rhinocerous
GTGTGTGCATGTGTGTGTGTGTGTGTTTTGCTCACTGCGTCCATCAGTGTGAACTGCTCTGCCACCACAGTGGGGTCAAAGCTCAGGAAATCGTGTCGATCCTCACTGAATCCGTTCTCCTGCAGCAGAGTGAAGGCACAGCAGCCCTGATCCAGCACTGCAGACAGAAACACACGTCACGCCTGCTCTGCTGAACACTTTACTGCCATTAGATTTACTCACACACTCTAAAAGCTTCATCTGAGCCAGAAGAAATCAACAATCACAATTATATGCCAGTTATTATACGATATTCCTGTAGATTAAATAATAGATCATGGCGCTCGCAACGCTAAGGTCATGGGTTCGACTCCCAGGGAAAGCAAGAATTGCTAAAATGTATGTCGCTTTGGATAAAAGCATCTTCCAAATGCATAAATGTAAATTATGAAGTATTTTTTTCCTCCTTATGCATACTGTATCTTTGCTTGCCACTGCAGCCTTTATCATGTTACAGTAATTATGCCTGAAATCAGAAACGCTACTAATTCAAATTGAAACCATACGTTATATATTTTTAACATTGTCACTTAAATGACTTCTAATTACATTTGGAAATAGTTAAACTCACAATTTGACTTTGATTAATGGTGATGCACAGAATCAATTTAGTTCAGTTAAATGTATAATTGACTGTAATGCACAGTTCAGTTTTTTTCTCATGAGTGGACGATCAGCATCAGGTTGAGCTGATGGACCGATCGAAGCTGACGAACCGTCCCGGTCTGATTCCTGCTGGAGTCTGCGGTGGAACTGGCTCAGCAGGTTGCAGGCCCGGCGCTCCAGGTCCGACCCGGGGAAGCTGAGCTGCAGGTAGTGGATCAGGCGTCTCAGGCAGCTGTAGTCCGGGGGCTTCCAGAAGTCCTCCGAGTACTGATCCAACCAGGCGCCCAGGATAGAGGAGACGGTGCTGCGCACGACACACGAAAGAAACACAGGAAACTAGATTCGTACCAGTCTTTTTGAAATAAGCGGCATGCAAACTGTCCATCTCAGGCGTGTGTGTTTCAATCATGACGGCACGTACTTCCTGAGCTCCGTTCGCTCATCAGGGGTCATTCTGCGTGCTTCTGCGCCCGGCTGCAGTTTAGCGTATCTGTGAAAACACACATGCTCATATGAAGTCATCTGACCAAACCTCCATAGTGAGTGAGTGAGTGAGTGAGTGTGTGTGTGTCACCTGTTGAGCAGCAGGTCCAGCACTTGTTTGGTGGTAGCGAAGGTCCTGTAGGTGCAGAGGAAGATGGTGACGTAGGTGGAGTCGTTTCCTCTGAAGGCGGTGACCATGTACTCCACCAGCCGCTCCAGTGTTCCTGCTTTAATGGTGCGCAGCTTACACGTCTCGTACAGACTGAGGCCCGAGTCCGAGTCCACACCCAACCAGCGCTGACTCTTACTGGACGACTGGTACATCTGGACCTTCCTCAGCGTGATGCTGAACACAGCACCATCCTCCACCTCCTCGCCGATCTCCTGACTCGCATTCTGCACACACACACACACACGTTTGTTTCTGTGAATTGTGGGGACTTTCCATAGACTTCTATTACTTTTATACTGACCAAACGATATTTTCTATCCCCTAACACTAAACCCACCCCTTACAGAAAACCTGTTTGCATTCTTACACTTTCAGATAAACATCATTTACTATTTTTAATAATTTTTT
>NW_015654933.1:75546-78129 GCF_001515625.1 Sinocyclocheilus rhinocerous
ACACACACACACACGTTTGTTTCTGTGAATTGTGGGGACTTTCCATAGACTTCTATTACTTTTATACTGACCAAACGATATTTTCTATCCCCTAACACTAAACCTACCCCTTACAGAAAACCTGTTTGCATTCTTACACTTTCAGATAAACATCATTTACTATTTTTAATCATTTGTTTCCCTCAAAAATTAAAAAAAATGTCAGGTTTTACTATCCTTGTGGGGACATTTGGTCACACACACTCACACAGACACACACACACACACACAGACAGACACGGACACACTCACACAGACACACACACGGACGGGCAGACACACTCACACAGACACACACACACACGGACACACACACACGGACAGACACACATGGACAGACACACACACACACACACACACACAGACAGACACGGACACACACACACACACACACACGGACACACAAAAACACACACACATGGACACACAAAAACACACACACACACGCACACACAAGCGTCAGTGAGTTTTAGCATTATTCCACTAGTCCTCAAACAGACGGGTTGATGATTAATTATTGATGAATTATCTTCATGTTCTAAAACAACTAACATCTCATATATACAAAAGTAACACTGATATGAACATGCATCTAAACCAGTTCAGGGCTCGTATCACATCACTCTGTCTGTTCTCTGATGTAGAATCAGTAAGCAGCTGCAGGTTTGTTTTCAGGTCTAAAACAGCTTTAACTCCATCTGTCTCTAACAGCTTCTCTGATTCATAAGAGCTGTTATTATTCAGATCAATAAACCCGAGCCGCTCGTCTCTAACGCTGCACGATCTACAGCCGCGACTCGTTTAACCTCGGCTTACTTTAGGAGAACTGAACCTATTAGAGTCAGATGCTCCGGATAAAAAGCATCTGCTGCATGAGAGAGAGAGAGAGAGAGAGAGAGACATAGAGAGACACACATAGAGAGAGAGAGAGATGTGAGGTGTGTCGTGTGTCGTGTTTCAGGAAGCTTCTGTGATTAACAGATCAATAACTGAAACACAAAGACTCACAGAAAACAAGTTACACAATCACTGTCTCTGTGTGTTTTCATCTCTACAAACCACTGCAGAACTCCACAACTAACCAGTTCATCACCAGCTGGTCAACTAACCAGTTCATCACCAGCTGGTCAACTAACCAGTCTGAGGAAGCATCAGACCCAAACACATCTTCACGAGACGCTGGCGTTTCTGACCTCAAACTCATATTCCTCCTCTGACCTCTTTAAATATGATCTAGAAACGCTTCTTCAGGAAACAAACAGGATTCAGGTTTCCTCACAATCCTGCAACAAGACAAATAAAGCTCAGACGTTACCCAGAGTGCTTTGCACAGAGTAATGCATCTGCAGCGTCACTGTATAGACACAGTGTATAGACCCATCTCTAACTCAGGAATATCTGATACGAGTATGCATCCGCACAGACTCACCGTACACAAACATCACAGAATCATTTTAAACCAGAAACCCACACACGACTCAGCTGCAGTGCATGCAGGGAAATACTGGCAGACAGACATCAGAAAAGAGTGAAGTTAAGTGATGTGACCGTCTCCTTCAGTAACATCACAAATATCAACTCAAGTCTTCATTATCATATTTCTTTTTACAGTAACACCTCATGCCTGTATATAATTCACTGTAAAGCTGTTAATAATGCTGAATAACACACGCATGTCCAATCCATTATTTGTTTATAAATAATTGCAACCATTCTTATACTCACACAATCATTGTTTCACCTCAACATTATAATGTATCAGAAATAGCTCTACTGTAACACGTGACATAAAAATGCAACATTTGTAGCTGATCATAAATTGTAAGGAGTTCAAAATGTGTAACTATGAAAAGATATTATAACTGATAACAAAGTGTGCATTACAGGGCAACATCCACAAATGTTTTTGCTTATTTCTGCGGATTAGTACATCACAAATATCAACTCAAGTCTTCATTATCATATTTCTTTTTACAGTAACACCTCATGCCTGTATATAATTCACTGTAAAGCTGTTAATAATGCTGAATAACACACGCATGTCCAATCCATTATTTGTTTATAATTGTAACCATTCTTATACTCACACAATCATTGTTTCACCTCAACGTTATAATGTATCAGAAATAGCTCTACTGTAACACGTGACATAAAAATGCAACATTTGTAGCTGATCATAAATTGTAAGGAGTTCAAAATGTGTAACTATGAAAAGATATTATAACTGATAACAAAGTGTGCATTACAGGGCAACATCCACAAATGTTTTTGCTTATTTCTGCGGATTAGTACAAATTTAAAATGATATTTCTGTAATACATTTGATTATTATTATCACTCTATATGAGAGAGGAGTAATATCTGTATTGATGATTCTTTCTACCTCCAGCTGAGGAGTGTCCGGATCCAGATGAGTGAATCGGTTCAGCACCGCAGGACTCGGTTCGTCGCTGATCTCGAGTCTCACAGAGTCCCGGATGCTGCGGATCCGCCAAACACTGGCATCAAACATGACGGAACCGAAACCGAGCTCACATCCCGCCG
>NW_015654933.1:81218-84460 GCF_001515625.1 Sinocyclocheilus rhinocerous
TTTGGTAACACTTTATTTTAAGGTGTCCTTGTTACACGTTACATGTACCTACTATAATAATAATTATTATTTATGCATAATTGCATGCATGTAACCCTAAGACAAACACAAACCCTAACCCTAAAGTAAGTTCATGTAGTTAATTAATATTACTCAGTACTTAAATGTATAATTACACTGTAACAAAGACACCTTAAAAAAATAAAATAACTGAGAAATACACACAAACTGTGTATCTTCAATTAAAGTGTCAATCAAAGTGTATCCAGAAAGAGACAGACATGTTCCTGTTGATTTTCTCTGCGCTAATAAAACATATTTCTTTTTACAGTAACACCTCATGCCTGTATATAATTCACTGTAAAGCTGTTAATAATGCTGAATAACACACGCATGTCCAATCCATTATTTGTTTATAATTGTAACCATTCTTATACTCACACAATCATTGTTTCACCTCAACGTTATAATGTATCAGAAATAGCTCTACTGTAACACGTGACATAAAAATGCAACATTTGTAGCTGATCATAAATTGTAAGGAGTTCAAAATGTGTAACTATGAAAAGATATTATAACTGATAACAAAGTGTGCATTACAGGGCAACATCCACAAATGTTTTTGCTTATTTCTGCGGATTAGTACAAATTTAAAATGATATTTCTGTAATACATTTGATTATTATTATCACTCTATATGAGAGAGGAGTAATATCTGTATTGATGATTCTTTCTACCTCCAGCTGAGGAGTGTCCGGATCCAGATGAGTGAATCGGTTCAGCACCGCAGGACTCGGTTCGTCGCTGATCTCGAGTCTCACAGAGTCCCGGATGCTGCGGATCCGCCAAACACTGGCATCAAACATGACGGAACCGAAACCGAGCTCACACCCCGCCGCAAACACCATCCGACCGAACTACAGCCGCACAGCGCCGACCGGAGCAGTGTGTGTGTGTGTGTGTGTGTGTGTGTGTGTTCAGGCTCCGCCTCTTTCTCCGCTCGGGATCATGATGTCATTTTCAGATCAGAACCACAGAAACAGAACAGAGCGGAATGTCACTCAACTCGCAACTCTGAAAGTGGGCGGGGCTCAGCGGCTTACTGAAGACAAATTAGTAACACTTTATTTTAAGGTGTCCTTGTTACACGTTACATGTACCTACTATAATAATAATTATTATTTATGCATAATTGCATGCATGTAACCCTAAGACAAACACAAACCCTAACCCTAAAGTAAGTTCATGTAGTTAATTAATATTACTCAGTACTTAAATGTATAATTACACTGTAACAAAGACACCTTAAAAAAATAAAATAACTGAGAAATACACACAAACTGTGTATCTTCAATTAAAGTGTCAATCAAAGTGTATCCAGAAAGAGACACCACTGTTCCTGTTGATTTTCTCTGCGCTAATAAAATTATTTTTATACAAAAATAATAATAATAATAATAATAATGCATTTAACAGAGCTCAGTTTGTATTTGTACGAATCCGTGTGATTGCACTGTTTGAATTATACTTTTATGACATAAACGCCCCCCAAACAAGAGCTGGTGCTGATCCGCGGAGCGCCGCCTGCTGGAGGAACTCAACACAGCTGCAGACGCTCATCTCAGCACAAACAGACTTCATAACCTCGGAACACCTTCGCAAACTCGAAAATATTTCGTGTACAAACTCTCTCAAAACGCGCTCATGAGTTCATGAAACTTCCGTCGCACATCTGGAGTTAATTACAGGAGCAAAAGGAGTCCAGATACGACGTTACTGCCAGTAACCACACACACACACACACACACACACTCACACTTGTCTGGTTTGCTATCCTTGTGGGGACTCTCCATAGGCATAATGGTTTTTCTACTGTACCGACCATATATTCTATTGTCCTACACCAACCCTACACCTAAACCTACGAGGTTCTGGATTATTCTAGATCCACCAGAGGAACATGAGAAGGTTCTATGAAGATGCTTTGATGTTGAAGAACTTTCTAAACGAGAGGATCTGTGTGACAGCGCCACCTGCTGCTCTACAGACACACAATCATAAATCAAAACACAAGATCCATGTGTGGCTCTGAAGTTTTATATTTAAAATCAACAAACAAATGACTTTTGGTTTGCATAATCACTAAAACAATAACATTACCAATGATGTCCGGATTTTAAATGACAACACGACTGACAACAGTTTATCTAATAACATGTTCAAATATCTAATATACATGTTCAAATATCTAATATACATGTTCAAATATCTAATTTACATGTTCAAATATCTAATATACATGTTCAAATATCTAATTTACATGTTCAAATAAAGCTTTGAAAAGTTTCATAAACAGGTAACCCTCACAATTCAGCTTTTAAATAGAGAAAAGGGTTAAGTCAAAATGATAATTGATTAATAAATGATTATATGTATTTTATCTGCTCCATAAATAACTCTAGATAACTTATCCGAGTTGTTTAAATGTGTAGAATGCACATAAGCTTGTTTTTCATCACACAGACTGAATGTGAATGTAAGGAGAATGTAGGACAATATTAGAAAATCTGGAATCTGAGGGTGCAAAAAAATCTAAATATTGAGAAAATCATCTTTAAAGTTGTTCAAATGAAGTTTGAATAAATTGAATAAAGTTTCCGTGCACTATATTTCAAGTGTTCTGAGACCGTTCCATAATATAATGTGAGGTACAGACGAGTATTTAAGTCATTAAATTCAAGTTCTCTAAACTCTTCTCTCCGCTGCGGCGGTCTGTCACCTCCATTCAGCATTCAAGCAGTGCGTCGCGTTCGGTTACGACAGTCAAGACGACGAAACGCTCTCTAGGATAATACAATGTTCCTATTATTATACTTGATCTGTAGATAAACATCAGCGCTTTTGCATAAAATGACTTTATCTTGCTGGAGTTTATAGCTAATTCTAAATCATGTTACTTTCTACCGGGTGTCTGCTAGAGATCACGACACTGGCGTACAGAGCACTCTGAATTGTTCTTCACGCGCACAGTAACTGAAATTTAAAACTTAAAAGAAAAGGCTCAATAAACTATTGCACAGATATCATACACTACGCATCAATGTCTCTTCCCTTTGGGCTTTGAACTTTTCTATGCGGTGCGCTGCGCGCTGTGACTCTGTGTTGCTTCAAGCGCATCATTCTGCGACATGGGATGCGCATAAGCGCTTTGTGCCGCTCTGTATTGGAGCCTTTCATGTTAT
>NW_015654933.1:85392-88827 GCF_001515625.1 Sinocyclocheilus rhinocerous
CTCTCTCTCTCTCTCTCACACACACACTCTCTCTCTCTCTCTCTCACACACACACTCTCTCTCTCTCTCTCTCACACACACACTCTCTCTCTCTCTCTCTCACACACACACTCTCTCTCTCTCTCTCTCTCACACACACACTCTCTCTCTCTCTCTCTCTCACACACACACACACACACACTCTCTCTCTCTCTCTGAGGTTCTGGATTATTCTAGATCCACCAGAGGAACATGAGAAGGTTCTATGAAGATGCTTTGATGTTGAAGAACTTTCTAAACGAGAGGATCTGTGTGACAGCGCCACCTGCTGCTCTACAGACACACAATCATAAATCAAAACACAAGATCCATGTGTGGCTCTGAAGTTTTATATTTAAAATCAACAAACAAATGACTTTTGGTTTGCATAATCACTAAAACAATAACATTACCAATGATGTCCGGATTTTAAATGACAACACGACTGACAACAGTTTATCTAATAACATGTTCAAATATCTAATATACATGTTCAAATATCTAATATACATGTTCAAATATCTAATATACATGTTCAAATATCTAATTTACATGTTCAAATAAAGCTTTGAAAAGTTTCATAAAAAGGTAACCCTCACAATTCAGCTTTTAAATAGAGAAAAGGGTTAAGTCAAAATGATAATTGATTAATAAATGATTATATGTATTTTATCTGCTCCATAAATAACTCTAGATAACTTATCCGAGTTGTTTAAATGTGTAGAATGCACATAAGCTTGTTTTTCATCACACAGACTGAATGTGAATGTAAGGAGAATGTAGGACAATATTAGAAAATCTGGAATCTGAGGGTGCAAAAAAATCTAAATATTGAGAAAATCATCTTTAAAGTTGTTCAAATGAAGTTTGAATAAATTGAATAAAGTTTCCGTGCACTATATTTCAAGTGTTCTGAGACCGTTCCATAATATAATGTGAGGTACAGACGAGTATTTAAGTCATTAAATTCAAGTTCTCTAAACTCTTCTCTCCGCTGCGGCGGTCTGTCACCTCCATTCAGCATTCAAGCAGTGCGTCGCGTTCGGTTACGACAGTCAAGACGACGAAACGCTCTCTAGGATAATACAATGTTCCTATTATTATACTTGATCTGTAGATAAACATCAGCGCTTTTGCATAAAATGACTTTATCTTGCTGGAGTTTATAGCTAATTCTAAATCATGTTACTTTCTACCGGGTGTCTGTATGGGATTGACTCCCTTTTGCAGCCAGCCTCTAGCGGCCAGTTGATGAATTACAGTTTAAGTCACTTCCGTGTTGGCTTCACGAGAGAGAGCGGGAGGTTGCCGCTTGGTTAGAAAGCTGAAAAACAGAGGTAATTCCTGCTATGCCATAGCCCTTATCAATGTCTGCATTAAATACCTCCACTTTTGATTAACGCTATGTTGATACAGTAAGCGTTAATCATTCCAACGCGATCTTAAGTTGAATCATATAAACATAAAATAATACAAAATGTCTAACTTACATTCACTACGGAACTCGGATGAAAGTTAAACTGAAACGCGGTATAGTAAACAACTCAAATAAGATGTGGCTTAATAATTGATCTCTGTAGATTTATTATATACAGTGATCTGCATTAAACCGTAAGCCCTCACACTACAAATAGAAGAAAGTCATATATGGAAACGTTCATTGATAGCAGCCACTTGTTTGCACGGATTAAGTTTCATTCATTCATTTATTTGATCGCTTGCATCGTTGTTCGGCATCTCTAATAGTTCATCTTCAGCTTGGTTCATTCAAGTCAAGGTGTTTATTTGCATAGCCTCCACAATACACATCGTTTCCAAGCAGCTTCTAGTCAGTTCTGTTCCCTCTATAATGGCTTAATTCTTTGCACTGAGCAGTTTTACTGGGCAATATGACGATATATAACAATGATGAATGATCCACTGTTTGAGATCTAGCTATGTATTCTCCCCTTTAAAGGGGTCATATGATGTGATTTCAAGTGTTTCTTTCTCTTTAGAGTGTTACAAGCTCTTGGTGCATAAAGAAGATCTGTAAAGTTGCAAAGACTAAAGTATCAAATCCAAAGAGATATTCTTTATAAAAGTTAAGAGTTACCATGGTTCTGCTGCTCTGAACAGTGTTTTAGCAGTTCGCCTAAACCAGTACCACTGTAGTGAAGGAGACTGAAGAATGAATATTTGCAGCCTCTCAGAAAACCACAGAGCGATTTTTTTTTTATTTAAAGAGATTTACGTATTAGTCCGTTTTATTCTACAAGTATGTTAGATGGTTTTCAAAAAATATTAATAGTAAAGGTCGGCTTTTTCTGTGGTGATTTGCTGTGTTTACACTGTGCTCCTGAGCGTGACCTAAAACATGGCGGAATCCAACGCGGCGTGACGTAGATTCCCGTTCTCTAAACACTACGCATCTATGCTGCGCGCTGTGACTCCGTGTTGCTTCAAGCGCATCATTCTGCGCACGGGATGCGTCAGCGTCAACGCCTCTTATTTACTTTGAATGGAGTGACGTCAAGCGTTGGCGAAATGAATCGTGGGTCCATCGCGTCGCGTCGGGTCTGTTGCTCGTGGCAGAAGTTGAAAACTTTTCAACTTTTCAAGCGCCAACGCAGGCGTCAGCCAATCAGATCGCCTTATGCAAATACCCTGGTGCAGACGCTAGCCAATCGCGTTCATGCAACACCAGAAGACTAATGTGATTGGCTGTTGTCACTATGACGGTCGCGTCAGCACCAAGCTTCAGAAACGCCCTCCCCGTGTGAATGGGGCGTAAGCGCTTCGTGCCGCTCTGTATCGGAGCCTTTCATGTTATAATACTTTTGCGCAATGAAAGATTGTTAATAGCCTTTCTTGTTCTGTCTTATCTATCTGCGCACAGGATGCGTCAGCGTCAACGCCTCTTATTTACTTTGAATGGAGTGACGTCAAGCGTTGGCGAAATGAATCGTGGGTCCATCGCGTCGCGTCGGGTCTGTTGCTCGTGGCAGAAGTTGAAAACTTTTCAACTTTTCAAGCGCCAACGCAGGCGTCAGCCAATCAGATCGCCTTATGCAAATACCCTGGTGCAGACGCTAGCCAATCGCGTTCATGCAACACCAGAAGACTAATGTGATTGGCTGTTGTCACTATGACGGTCGCGTCAGCACCAAGCTTCAGAAACGCCCTCCCCGTGTGAATGGGGCGTAAGCGCTTCGTGCCGCTCTGTATCGGAGCCTTTCATGTTATAATACTTTTGCGCAATGAAAGATTGTTAATAGCCTTTCTTGTTCTGTCTTATCTATCATATGTTGCTGCCTCATTACTGTGCTATAAATGTAAAAGAAATGTATTTAATTTATTGCACATATTTATATATTATTATATTTACTTGTTTTTCATGAATGTATATTACAATACAAAGAGCAATGTGTAACATTT
>NW_015654933.1:88860-92570 GCF_001515625.1 Sinocyclocheilus rhinocerous
GATCTTTACTTAATATCCTACTGATTTTTGGCATAAAAGAAAAATGTATAATTTTGACCCATACAATGTATTGTTGGCTATTGCTACAAATATACCCCAGCGACTTAACACTGCTTTTGTGCTCCAGGGTCACATATTTGTCCCAAATCGTTGTTAAGGTACATAATGGCTTCATCCTGGGCTGTAAAATCGTGTATTGTGCTTTTTTCAGCTAAATGTTTGTCTTTATGTGGCTCTAATAAAGTCTGTATGCGTCATATAGAGAGCTGTAATATAGATCACACTTTCTCTTTCCACCGAACTCAAACTCATCTATGCCTCATTCTTCATTCTTAAAGTAAATGTTTGGTGATAAAAAGAAGTGTTTTAGACCGCTGCTTGAACCGAGCGCTCGGTGTGTGACTGACATATTTTGTTATTTTGATTAGATAATCATCAAGTGTTCTAGAATAGAAGCAGTTCAACTGAGTACACACACAATATCCATATGTATGTCATTCCAATGCTATGGCCTTTGTGAAGATATTTAAAGATGGTCATGATTAGGGGTGCTCCGATTGATCGGCTACGATCACTATCGGCCGATAATCACGTTGGGATGATTGATCGGTGGTCTCTAAAAGGCCGATCTCAAAAAACGTCTCTGTCCGGCGCGGGTGAAATAATTATAATGCTGAAGGTGAGGTACTCACCTTCACGTTTTTTTCATTTAATAACTTATAAAGTAATTTGAAAACCTTGTGCGAGACGTAATTTCACAAGCAGCGCGAGTGAGTCACTGCGCGCTCTCTCTCTCTCTCAAAATACGCAAATGTCTTTAAATCACCACATCGCGTCTGTCTATAAGCGAGCTGCACGCTGCACAGTTGACACAGGAATTGTCACTTACACAATCGAGGCAGTGTCACATCGTCACTAAAGTTTATACAATTGTATTACTGTACTGTGTAAAAACAGAATTGCAATGCTGAAAAAGCATTTTCAGTGACAATGTTTGGATTTGAAATCAAACTAATGTATAAATGTTGTGTTTGTGGTAAACACGGATCAGTAGCGGTCTCCTGTGTGAAAGCTGCTTCTCAAGAGACACCTAAGAGGAGAATTACCCACATTTTCAAAAATGAAATTCAGGCTCTGAATAAATGTCTAAAAATCCTGATTGGGGTATCACTATAAATAGTTATAAATGATAAAAAGAAGGCTTTAAAAAGATTGGTATCGGCAGATACTGCTTTCTACGATCGGTGATCGGCCTCAAAAATCCTGATCGGAGCACCCCTAGTCATGATTGTTGAAATGAAATAGTAACACTTCATAATAAAGAGTCCATCTGTAACATTAATGAAAGCTGTATAAGTATTGTTCCTTGTTAGAGTTTGTAAATTTCAACATTTACTACTAATACATTTTTAAATGCAAGTTTCTTCTGTTAACATTAGTTAATAAATTATGAACTAACTTTAATGATCGATATAATATTTAATATTAATATTTTTATTCATTTACAAAGTATGGTTCAGTACTGTGTTTTAAAATAGTAGAGCACTATTTTGGTTTTTGTTCAGTATCCATTATAAAAAACTATCGGTTGATTAATCGGCATCAGCTGGTGTGGTCCAACCTAGCTATCGGCATCTGTCGACCTCTAGTATGAACACACACAACACACACACACACACACAATATGATTCATAAAACATCTTTATGTGTTCTTTTAGGCAAACTGACAAAACTGATAACTCTATTTAACACAATAATATGTAACAAAACTAATTAACTGTGAAACATTTTATTGATAAAAATGACTAAAGCTGCATATTGTGTTTTCTCTTTTTTAATGCACTGTAGATTCCCTATTTATGAATCCAGAGGAGAGTTTCCTCTCGTATATTCATGAAGGTTTTATGAATGAGGCCCATGATGTGGATTCATGATTAGAGTCTGAACAAATCCATGAAAACAATCCGAACTCAATAAGATTCAAACACAGTCTGATATTAAAGGAACAGTTCAGCCTGTCATCATTCACTGACCCTCAAGTTAGGAGAGTTTCCTCTCATATATTCATGAAGGTTTTATGAATGAGGCCCATGATGTGGATTCATGATTAGAGTCTGAACAAATCCATGAAAACAATCCGAACTCAATAAGATTCAAACACAGTCTGATATTAAAGGAACAGTTCAGCCTGTCATCATTCACTGACCCTCAAGTTTCTTTGACGGCACCCATTGACTTCCATATAGGGTTGTAACGATATACCGGTATGGCGGTTTATCACGGTTTGAGCGTGCACGGTTATCATACCGGAAACTTTGCATATCTACGGTTTTAAAAAAAAAAGAATGAAAAAAAAAAATCTCACCCGTGCATATTTCTGCTCGGCTGCTTACACGCACGTACAGCGGAGAAAATGACAGAGAGAGGATTATATCTAATCTCCATCCCCGCCGAAAATAAAAAAGTTAAAATCTGCAGTATGGGAATACTTTGGATATTAAAAAAACGAACGCGTGCGTCTCTGCATGTGTCTGAGTGGCGCTGTTTTATTTACTACACACTGAAGTACGCATGACGCTAACGGTGTTCAGCATCTACATGAACATCAGCAGAGCTGCTCTGAGAGAAAACTCAAATAAACATTTCCTAGTTTGATTTGAGAAAAACCATAATACACTCTGAAACTCAAAGGACTGCTACAACCCGTCAAAATAAAAGTTCGATTTAATTTGAAATTATGACAGATATATATTCGCATTGTACAATGCACTTCAATGTTATAATAACAACAATAATAATATTCTTTATAATAGTGAATTTATTTAAACATTATTTTTAAGGAATATCATGTTTGAACTTATTATTCCTCTGTTGTGAAGAACTTTGCCAAAAAAAAAAAAGTTGTTACATTTTCATTTGATAACATTTTAGAACATTAATTAAAACGTTAAAGTGTGATGTAGATATACATAAGGTGTATAGCTTTATTTTTTAATTGTTTTTAAGTAGCTTTGGATAAAAGCGTCTGCTAAATGACTAAATGTAATGTAAATGTAAAACGAAATGAAATGTATTTATTTTTGCAGAAGGGAGACTTTAATACTTACATTAAAATGGTTTCAAGTTTGTTTGTAATAAAGGATTTGTTCACTCAAATAACTTGTTCTTATTCTTTTAAGAGTCATAGTTACTGATAAGAGTTATTGTTTAATATATACCGTGAAACCGTGATATTTTCTGAGACGATTATCATACCGTGAAAATCTCATACCGTTACAACCCTACTTCCATAGCACGTAAATAAATACTATGCGAGTCAATGGCTACCGTCAACTGTTTGGTTACCAACATTCATCACAATATCTTGTGTGAGAAGAAAGAAGCTCATACGGGTTTGGAACAACATGAGGGAGAGTAAACGAGGAGAGAGCTTTCAGTTTTGGGTGAACTATCGCTTTAATATCACAGAAGAAGGAGCAACATTCCGAGGATTTTCCGGTTTCTGTCTTCATCTGCAAGTTGATACATAATTGCATGAGCTGCC
Organism: Sinocyclocheilus rhinocerous; assembly: GCF_001515625.1. NCBI lineage: Eukaryota > Metazoa > Chordata > Actinopteri > Cypriniformes > Cyprinidae > Sinocyclocheilus > Sinocyclocheilus rhinocerous. The sequence continues at coordinate 92,405 of NW_015654933.1, forward strand.
AGAAACTGAGACGAATAAATGAAAGGACTCAAATTAAGTCGAATAATCATATGAACATTTATGGAGACACAGTCAGGAACTGACAGAAGTGGTACTGTGGTACTACCATGTTTTTTGGACAAGTACCATAGTATTCCTGCACGGTGTGTGTGTGTGTGTGTGTGTG
>NW_015654933.1:92787-95638 GCF_001515625.1 Sinocyclocheilus rhinocerous
TTGTTTGTAATAAAGGATTTGTTCACTCAAATAACTTGTTCTTATTCTTTTAAGAGTCATAGTTACTGATAAGAGTTATTGTTTAATATATACCGTGAAACCGTGATATTTTCTGAGACGATTATCATACCGTGAAAATCTCATACCGTTACAACCCTACTTCCATAGCACGTAAATAAATACTATGCGAGTCAATGGCTACCGTCAACTGTTTGGTTACCAACATTCATCACAATATCTTGTGTGAGAAGAAAGAAGCTCATACGGGTTTGGAACAACATGAGGGAGAGTAAACGAGGAGAGAGCTTTCAGTTTTGGGTGAACTATCGCTTTAATATCACAGAAGAAGGAGCAACATTCCGAGGATTTTCCGGTTTCTGTCTTCATCTGCAAGTTGATACATAATTGCATGAGCTGCCAGAAACTGAGACGAATAAATGAAAGGACTCAAATTAAGTCGAATAATCATATGAACATTTATGGAGACACAGTCAGGAACTGACAGAAGTGGTACTGTGGTACTACCATGTTTTTTGGACAAGTACCATAGTATTCCTGCACGGTGTGTGTGTGTGTGTGTGTGTGTGTGTGAGAGTGTGTGTGAGTGTGAGTGTGTGTATATATAAGTGTGTGTGTATAAGTGTGTGTGTGTGTGAGATACCTGTGTCTCCAGCATCATCATCTTCATCATCTTCATCGGGGTTCAGGGCAGATGAACACCCCTCTCTCATGAGGGGCACATATTCACTGATCCGAATCCTCCATCTCCGAACCGAATCTGCTGGAATCACTTCGAGCCTTTCTTTGATTAGGATCCGAAACGCGATCAGATCGGATCAATACGAGACAGAATCCGCTTCAGTGATCGACAATCCGCTTTATACAAACCACCATAACCTGTGACTGAGAGGAAGAAATCAGGAGACGGGGAAGAAATCCATCATCACGAAGAAAATCCTGATATTAAATCAGATTCAAAATGGAGGCAGGCGATGCTGAAGAAGAAGAATCAGCGCAGAAATGATTTCACATCACATCCATATTTCACCGCAGCTCTGTTGATCCGTCGTTACTAGATCTGATCCCGGGCTTTCACTCATGAACATCTGATCCGGATCGGATCCGTGTGTCCGTTTCGATCAGCGCTCGCGGAATCCGAATCGGGCCCGAATCCCGCGGAAGCTCCGAATCCGATGATTGTGTGTTCTGCGGCCGTGAGCTCGACACTGATCCGGATCTGATGTGGGTCTGTGGGTCTGCCGCGGGAGCGCGCACGGGAGCGGAGGGCGTGTGCTCGCTGAAGATGACTACATACTACATACTACATACTACATACTACACACACCGCGAGCAGGCGCACTTCATGTATGATACACGGCTGGAGGCCTCGCTGCTGGAGGAGTTTCCATGGAAACAGAGCTGCTGACTGCATACTAGTGTGCTGCGTATTGCACAGTGCATACTACATAGGCTACTGGTTCAAAACAGTATGCGAGGGTTTCAAACAGCTGTAATGTAATAACCAGAGGAGGACAGTAATGAAGTACATTTACTTGAGCACTGTGCTTGAGTACACTTTTTGCGTATCTGTACTTGAGTATTATTTTTTCTGGAAACTTGTGACTAAATGAAAGTCAGAGGGTGACTGTATTTCTCAGACAGTATCAGTAATCTCTCTTGTAGAGCTGCATGAAGTGATTTCCCAGCGTTTTTTGAACACTGACCAGTTGCAAATGTGATATTTATTTACAATAATTTAATAAGTTAATACTGTGATGTATATTAGCACACCGCCAGCAGGCGCACTTCATGTATGATACACGGCTGGAGGCCTCGCTGCTGGAGGAGTTTCCATGGAAACAGAGAGCTGCTGACTGCATACTAGTGTGCTGCGTACTGCACAGTGCATACTACATAGGCTACTGGTTCAAAACAGTATGCGAGGGTTTCAAACAGCTGTAATGTAATAACCAGAGGAGGACAGTAATGAAGTACATTTACTTGAGCACTGTGCTTGAGTACACTTTTTGCGTATCTGTACTTGAGTATTATTTTTTCTGGAAACTTGTGACTAAATGAAAGTCAGAGGGTGACTGTATTTCTCAGACAGTATCAGTAATCTCTCTTGTAGAGCTGCATGAAGTGATTTCCCAGCGTTTTTTGAACACTGACCAGTTGCAAATGTGATATTTATTTACAATAATTTAATAAGTTAATACTGTGATGTATATTAGACACAATATTGTCTGATTTTGCAAAATAGTGTAAACAAAAAGTCAAATAAATCTTGCCGTGTTGCTGTTGTAAAGTTGTACAGCTACAGTTGTGTTGCGGAGTTTTAATAAACTTATAATAAACAATATTAACAGGATAAAGATACAAGAGAAAAGTTAAAAAAAAAACTGTCCTGGCATTTATGATTAAAATGAAAAAAAAAGAGAAAAGAAACATATGCACTGATGAATCCTTCACAATCTCTCTGAGTTAAAGAGGTCATGACATGGATTTTTTAAAATATTATTTTAATATGTTCCTTGAGGTTTACTTATAATGTTAATAAAGTTTTTTGCACAAAAAAAGTGGGAAAATGATTATCTTAAAGGGGTCATAGGATGCTACATGCACTTTTACAAGTTGTTTGAACTGAAATGTGTGTTAGCAGTGTGCGTACACAACCACCCTATAATGATAAAGATCCACACAGTGCTTTTTTAAAATCTCGTTAAATCTTTACCCCTTTCTCAAATCGAGCCGATCTCAGATGCCTGTCTGTGTGACGTCACAAAAGCAGGCCCCTCCCACGATAGTTTGATAGACAGTAGCGTTTCAGCACAGACTGGACTGGTGTCTT
>NW_015654933.1:96366-97812 GCF_001515625.1 Sinocyclocheilus rhinocerous
TCAGTAATCAGCCGCTGTTATGATTGGCTAACGTCACTGCATAGGAAACAGTATTAACGCCCCACACTATTGCATGCCAGTGTTTTGACAACATGATCAAAATAAAACGGTAATTTCCAGACAAAGCATTATGAAATCATGTACTTACGGTTTGTGATGCAGCTGCAGTCAGATCTAGTACCGCTTCATCTTTTAACAAATGCTTCTTTGTGACTCTCCATGACACTGTGCCTCGTTTACAAAACAAAATACTCCGATCAAACCTCAGACACGATCCGGGACAACATTAAAAATAAACTATTCCCTTGTTCCATACGCTGGGATCCTTCTGATATCTGTACAAAGACACGACCGAGCTGTTTAAATATTTGTCTCCATTTGTCCTGACTATGCCTGCTCTGACCCACCTCAGTCCTTAGCATCAAAGCATACAGTCGTAACTGCTGTGTAAATGCATTTAAAGAGATTTTAAGACATTTTAAGGTTGAATTTTTTATTGTGCATCCGCAAGCACTGTAAAAACATTGATATACAACAGCAAGAACTATAGATGTGTTCATATAAAAACATCTTCACATGCAAAAGAAAAAACGATGGTTTTCAAATGAACATAATGAACGAACACAGTCACAGAAAGACACATGTGGCCAGACAATCCTCGATTAAAAGAAGATCCTTCATTCCCCAACATCCTCTGAGCTTTAAAATACAAAAACATGACATTAAAAAATGAACTGCAGCATTTATAAAAACACTAACGATTTAACGATCGTTAACGATTCTGCCCCAGAGAAACACGAGCGCTCGGTTATCAGTGTGACGAAACGCATGAAGAGCAATTAATGCAGATTATTAGTGCAGATTGATGACGTCGCTGATGGGACGATAAAGCTGTCAGATCTGCAGATGAACGAGAGACTCAGAGACGCTGCAGGAGCTGATCTGAGGTCAGTCTGTAGTGTTGAGCCGTTCATGCTGTTCCTGAATGAATCCATGTGCGTCAATAATCGAGCGATTCTCCAGAACAGCACTGACTCAAGCTTCAGTTCACTCCATCCATCTGCAGGACTGTAGTTTTGTTCATTTGTGAAAGATACGTAATCAGGTAATAAACGCAACAGACAGACAGAGACAGTAAACAATCACTGATATAAATACAGCTGTATAAAGTCCATCACATGACCAATCTTTCCCTCTGTTCTGTTTTTATATTGTAGTATTTAAGACCAAAGTTCTGGAGTGTTTCTGTGTGTGTGTGTGTGTGTGTGAGTGTGTGAGTGAGTGAGTGAGTGAGTGAGTGTGTGTGTGTGTGAGTGAGTGAGTGAGTGTGTGTGTGTGATTGTGTGTGTGTCTGTGTGTGAGTGAGTGAGTGAGTGAGTGTGTGTGTGTGTGATTGTGTGTGTGTGTGAGTGTGTGTGTGTGTGAGTGAGTGAGTGTGTGTGTGTG
>NW_015654933.1:98395-99194 GCF_001515625.1 Sinocyclocheilus rhinocerous
TGTGTGAGCGTGTGTGAGTTAGTGAGTGTGTGCGTGCGAGTGTGTGTATGTGTGAGTGAGCGAGTGAGTGTGTGCGCGTGCGAGTGTGTGTGTGTGAGCGTGTGTGAGCGAGTGAGTGTGTGCGCGTGCGAGTGTGTGTGAGAGAGTGTGTGTGTGTGTGTCTGTGTGTGTTACCTGCAGTAATCTCATGTTAGCTGTAAAATCTCCAGCCAGTAACTGATCTCTAATCAGTCTGCAAAAACACAAAGACGTGAGGAACAGAAGGAAAACCAGTCAATCATTTCTCATTTTATTTTGTTTCAAAGCAGCTTCGCAGTAATAAACAGAACAATGATAGTTAATGTACTAAAATGAATCTATTATGAAACAAACTCAATTTCAGCTGCAGCTCTGCAGAAGACAACAGAGTCGTTATTCAGATCAGTTCAGTTCAAATTTTGTTCTCATCCAATAGTTAAATATTACTGAATATTTTGAATTATTCTGAATGCATTCATTGTGTTTTGAAGCCGTCTGTGTGCCAGATCTTACGTGAGCATGGCGCAGCACACAGGGATGAGGAACTCGAACCGCTCCTGATCCGAGAAGAGCGAATCCCAGATCCGGATGACATCTGGAAGCAGGAACTCCTGAGAGAGCAGCAGCGTCAGCCAGCGGAAGGTGAAGTACTGCGGCTTGATGTTCTGCTCTTGCTGCGACACACACACACGTTGTGTTTCCATGTTTTATGGGGACTCTCCATAGGCGTAATGGTTTTTATACTGTACAAACTGTATATTCTATTGCCCTACACCAACCC
>NW_015654933.1:99222-101453 GCF_001515625.1 Sinocyclocheilus rhinocerous
CACACACACACACACTCCCACACACACACACACGCGCTCCCACACACACACATTCACACACACTCACACACAGTTATGGAGTGTGTGAGGTGAAGCGTGAGGGTTCGGCTGATTCTGATCCCAGAAGAGGAAAAAGGTGAGAAGATTGTGTGGCTCGAGGGCATGCTCCACACGGAATTTCCTTTAAAGATATTTGCTTTACATGCTCATCTGTAGTTACTTTAAGCTATTTTTTAATATTTCTTATTACCATATATGTCAAAAACTGTAATTTGCTACCAAAAAAACCCCATTTTTAACATCTTGTTGCAAGATTTGACAAAAATCCAGATTGAATATATTTGTACAGAATCATGTTATAAAAGATGAAGTGCTATGCTGCAGGCTATTAAAGACAATATCGGCTGATTAGACGGAAATGCTGAGCTAAAATGCTAAATGTGTGTCCTCTCTCTCTCTCTTCAGCGTTCACACATCTCTGACCTCGTTTGATGCACAACTAATCGATAGAATACATAAAAAAACACCATTGCATATCATTATTGATCAGATCTTTGAGCTGAGACTTTGACTGAGCGATCGTGCTGAGCTCACTCTATGGAACCCGTTTCCACCGCTGAATACAAAATAAAAAAAGGTAATTGTGACTTTTTCTCCCACAATTCTTTTCTCAGAGTTATAAAGTCAGAATTACGAGATATAGGAGAACTGGCCCCCGGCTGAGCCTGGTTTCTCCCAAGGTTTGTTCTCCATTCTGTCACCGATGGAGTTTTGGTTCCTTGCCGCTGTCGCCTCTGGCTTGCCAGATCTTACGTGAGCATGGCGCAGCACACAGGGATGAGGAACTCGAACCGCTCCTGATCCGAGAAGAGCGAATCCCAGATCCGGATGACGTCTGGAAGCAGGAACTCCTGAGAGAGCAGCAGCGTCAGCCAGCGGAAGGTGAAGTACTGCGGCTTGATGTTCTGCTCTTGCTGCGACACACACACAGACGTCAGCGAGTGCGTGCGGTTAAAGCGAGAGCGTTAGCCTCATCCTGATCCTCACCAGCTTCAGGTACAGCTCCGTGTCCTTCTCCTTGAGTTTGGAGAAGACGCTCTCCATCTTGAAGGTGATGCCGCACTGAGAGTCGTCCAGGCTTTTGATGAAGTTATCTCTGTTCTCGGACATCAGGCTGGTGAAGCAGAAGAACGTGTCGGCCTCCGCGTGCTCTACAGACAGAAGAACAGTGTTTGATGAACGTGTCTGTGTCTCATTCATAACAGGCTGCAGCCACTCATTGATACACTCCATCAGAAAACAACAGCAGATTTCATTATTGATCAATCAGATCTGTGAGCGCTTTGGGTGATCGTGCTGTTCAGACGCATTTTACTACAACTTATTATCTCACGATCCATAATGTTATTCTTTGTAACACAATGCATTTATTGTATTAACAGAGAGATTCACCATTAAATCACCCAGTCGCATCGGTCTAACAGGGACAGTGATGATACGCGTGCTCGTTCCCTTACAGGGCGTCACTACAGACAGCAGTCAAAGCCTCACCCTTCCACTGGCTGCTGGGGTCTGTGGCGAAGGTGTAGTAAATGGGACCCACGATCTCATTCATGCCCTGAACGTAAGCGATGCCCGGGTTGAGTTTGGCGTAGACAAAGAGAATCCGCTCGACCACTTCCCAGTGCGCTTCACAGCCGTTCGGTAACACCTCGTACTCGTTAGAGGGATACAGGTTTAACGCCTTCCCCGGAGAACTCACCTGAACCACACCCAAAACATCAAACACACACGGAAATCAACATCACACTCCTCAAGCTGCTCTAACGCCGTTAAAGGAACAGTTTTCACTGGAGGAAGCGTTATTATGGATTATGGACTCTATGTATTTGAGTTAAAAACGTCTTAATGCTGGATTTGTTTCAGCTTTTGTCTTCTCCAGATGTTAACTGATGGACTGGAGTGCTGTGGATTACTTGTGGATTATTGTGATGTTTTTATCAGCTGTTTGGACTCTCATTCTGACGGCACCCATTCACTTGCAGTGAGACACTGATGCAATGCTACATTTTTGGTTTCTTGCCGCTGTCAGTCTAACATCAGCGAGGCACAATGATGACACACGTGCTCGTTCCCTTACAGGACGTCACTGTCACACACACACACACACACACACACACACACACACTCACACACTCACACTCTCTCTCACACACACACACTCTCTCTCT
>NW_015654933.1:102031-104408 GCF_001515625.1 Sinocyclocheilus rhinocerous
CTGTGCTTGATCTGTGCAGATTTCTCTCCTGATTCAGACCAGAACACTTTTTTACTGGAGGAAGCGTTATTATGGATTATGGACTCTATGTATTTTAGTTAAAAGCGTCTTAATGCTGGATTTGTTTCAGCTTTTGTCTTCTCCAGATGTTAACTGATGGACTGGAGTGCTGTGGATTACTTGTGGATTATTGTGATGTTTTTATCAGCTGTTTGGACTCTCATTCTGACGGCACCCATTCACTGCAGAGCATCCATTGCTGAGACACTGATGCAGTGCTACATTTCTACAAACATGATGAAGAAACAAACTCATCCTAATCTGGGATGAACTGAGAGACCTTTGTGGATGAACTATTCCTTTAACTAGCAGGGTCAGAGAAATCTACAGGACTGATCACACACACACACACACACACACATCGCTCACCTGAGTCTGTCCATCGCAGCACTGCTCAGAGCAAACAGACAGGTCATCAAAAGCACACGTATGTGCATGAATCAGAAACACACACACACACTCACGTTAGTGACGCCGCTGCGGTTCCGGTTCACCGTCTGGGCTTTGAGAGTCGTCTGCTCCACGCGTCTCCGTAACGTCTCGTACTCGTTCTCGGGGTCCAGGATGAGCTGGCAGGGGAAGTCTGTGGGCCGCTGGAAGAACGCCATGTCTGGGTACAGCCGTCTGATGGCAGACATTACACACACACACACACACACACACACAGACAGAGACACACACGTTAATCAGAGTCAACGTTAATAATAATAATACTAATGTGGAAGTAGAAGGTAAAATGCAAAAATACAAATGAATCAAACAGACATGAATCTGGATCATCTGTGATCTACAGTTTTTGAACAGTAAGATTTTTAATGTTTTTTAAAGAAGTATCTTCTGCTCACCAAGCCTGCATTTATTTGATCCAAAATACAGCAAAAACAGTAAAATTGTGAAATATTTTTACTATTTAAAATAACTGTTTTCTATGTGAATATCTGTTAAACTGTAATGTATTTCTGTGATGCGCAGCTGTATTTTCAGCATCATTACTCCAGTCTTCAGTGTCACATGATCTTCAGAAATCATTCTAATATGCTGATTTGCTGCTCAAGAAACATTTCTGATTATTATCAATGTTGAAAACAGTTGAGTAAATTATTTCAGGTTTCTTTAATGAATAGAAAGTTCCAAAGATCAGCATTTATCTGAAATAAAAAGCTTATGTAACATTATACACTAAAGCTTGGAGTCAGTATCATTTTTTTTGTTTTGTTTTTTGGGAAAGAAATGATAGAAATTAATACTTTTATTTAGCAAGGATGCTTTAAATTGATCAAAAGTGATGATAAATACATTTATAATGTTACAAAAGCTTTTTATTTCAGATAAATGTTGTTCTTCTGAACTTTCTATTCATCAAAGAAACCTGAAAAAAATCTACTCAGCTGTTTTCAACATAATAATATTAATAATAAATGTTTCTTGAGCAGCAAATCAGAATTATTATGATTTCTGAAGACCATGTGACACTGAAGACTGGAGTAATGATGCTGAAAATACAGCTGCGCATCACAGAAATACATTACAGTTTAACAGATATTCACATAGAAAATGTTACATTTAAATTTAAATTTAAATATTTCAAAACTTGCAAATGAGGAACAAAACTCAATTTTTTAATCAGGATAACAGTGAGTGTCTTGGTTTATGAAGTGTTAATTTGCTCCTCGCTGGTTTGCTGAATGATCTCGCGTCTCATCAGTCACCTGACGTCTTTATCGATCTGCAGCAGAACTTCGTTGTCTTTGAAGTAGGTGTTCCACTGACTGTCCGGGTTCGGATTCAGAGGCTGGAGACGAGAGAAGAACATCACAAGAGCCTCTTCAGACACGTCAGGATCAAGGCTACGGTTTGAAGCCCTTTTCTTGAGCTGTTCTTCAGTGTTTAGACTGTGATGCTCTCAGATGGACTCACGTGATCCTCCAGCGTCACGTCTCGAGACACTCCCAGGTTTGCCTTGGCGATTCCCGGCTGGATGATCATCTCTCGCAAAAACTGAGCGTACAGATCCCTGACCAATCACAATCAAGCACATCAGCATAATCAACCTGTGTGTGTGTGTGTGTGAGTGTGTGTGTGATTGAGTGTGTGAGTGTGTGTGTGATTGAGTGTGTGTGTGTGAGTTTGAGTGTGTGTGTGTGCACGCGCGCATGTGTGTGTGCGATTGAGTGTGTGAGTGAGTGAGTGTGTGTGTGTGTGTGATTGAGTGTGTGAGTGTGTGTGATTGAGTGTGTGTGTGTGAGTTTGAGTGTGTGCGAGTGTGTGTGTGTGCGCGCGCGCGCATGTGTGTGTGTGTGTGTGTGTGCGCGATTGA
>NW_015654933.1:104439-108337 GCF_001515625.1 Sinocyclocheilus rhinocerous
GTGTGTGTGTGTGTGTGTGAGTGAGTGAGTGTGCGTGTGTCTGTTAGTGTGAGTGTGTGTGTGAGAATCTTAGTGAGTGTGTGTGTAACCTCTGTTTCTTCAGGAACGCCTCCCATAATGACTGATCCAGCGGCAGGTAATTCAGCAGGATCTGAAAAATGCAGGAGAATATTTGCATCGTTCTGATTCTTCATTTATTCACATGAGACTCAGATCAGACACTGACCTTCCAGCAGAGCGCGCGGATGCCTCCTTCACACGGGACCCCTGTGAGACACGGATGAGACGGTGAACACACACACACACAATCACACTCACACACACACAATCACACTCACACACACACACTCACACACTCACACACACACACAATCACACTCACAATCACACTCACACACACACACACACACTCACACACACACAGGACCTACCGCTGAAGCAGAGCTCACGCAAAGCCTTGAGATCAATCTTCTGGTCGCTCAGAGCTGCCTTAAACTCCTGGATCCTGAGGAACACGAGAGATCTGTGAGTGTGTGATCACACACGTGATCTCAGCCCAAAATCACACGAGAAGAAACCGTATGCTGCACAAGAAAATGCCGCCGTTTCCCATAGTAACTGCAGAAAGTTTAATGTGTATGAAGTATGAAGAACACAAGGGTTTCGGATCCAGACGTTCTCACTGAATCTAAAGAGAAAAATAAACTCACACATGAACATTACGACACAAGCACAGATCTTTGTCTGATGTTCCTCTAGTCTATAAGATGCAAGAAAACCCTTTCATATTCATTTCTGGAGCTTAGGGTCGAACACAAACTCTCCTTCCCATAAACAGACGCCGATTCCTGAGGAAACGCAGAACTGAAGATCAATACGACATCTGCAGTCACATGATCAAACCCTCCAATCAGAAGCTAGTATGAGATATAGATTGATAAATGCTTCCTAACGGCCTGATGAGACAAAACCAGCATTCTAGCCTCTGTGACTTTCTCTCTTCTGTTGAACACAAAAGAAGATCATTTAAAGAACCAAACAGCATGGACCCCATTGACTTTTATCATATGAGCAAAAACATTTCTCAAAATATCTTCTTTTGTGCTCCACAGAAGGAAGAAAGCTTTAACCTAGTCTGAAACATCTCAGCTGAAGATGTCAACTTATTCATTAAACACTTTTATTTCAATTGACACAAAGATGGCATGAGAACATCACGAGCTCATAACTAGCTGGTTAAAGCTCATAACTAGCTGGTTAAAGCCAGACTCCATTCTGAACTTTCACCAGCCTGTCGCTCATTTACAGGCATTTCACACTCAAACCGGCGGATCCTTTATATTGCCACATAATGTGACTCAAACATGCACAATATGATGTTCTGCTTTAGAACTCTGAGTGTTTTTACCGTTGCACTGGTGTCAAGCTACCCTCCATCAAAGACGTTTAGCACAAACGCTGCCTAAGCAGAGTGAGAAGCATCATCAAACACTCCTCTCAGCCCAATCACAGACGGCTCACTCCTCTCCCATCGGGGGTCTTCGCTGTCCCACCAGCAGACTCAGGAACAGTTTCTTTCCCTCAGCGGTCAGCCTGCTGAACACTACATCCTAGATAGACCACCTAATGCTTAATAACAACACTGCACTGTACAATAACCTGTCACTCACAATGTTCTTATTATTCCCTCTGTTATTTTGCACATTTCTACCTCCGGATGCCATCGCACTGTTATGATCATTGGCCATATATAAACATATGCTATTTACATACCTCACTGTATAACGCACCTTCTGTTTCTCCTTCTTTTGCACCCTATGTTGCATGCACAGTCATTTGCATTGAGCTGGTCTCTGCCCTTCTACTAAAAGTGCAGTACAAATAAAACTGACTTGACTTGCATTTCTACAATGACCACAATAACTCACGATGATAGCAAATAACAGTACTCTGGAGTGGCATGTAAATACTATGGTACATGAATGGAGTAATGATTGAGTCTGGTGGTATTACACACTCGATATCTGTCTGTAATGCGTCTGATGTTTGATATGAAATCAGCTGAATGTTGTCTGACACACACACACACACACACTCACACTCACACACACACACACACCTGAGCGGTGTCAGCACGCTTCCTTCGCGCGTCTGCTGTAAATGTTCTCTGCAGCGAATGTCGATGAGGTAAAGTGTGTGTGTCTGAGTGAAAAGGCGCTTTTGTTGCGTGTTGATTGTGTTTCTCACCTGTTTTTGTAGGAACTCGACATGTTTGACTCAGTCACGCGCTGCCGGAAAAACAGCCCCGCCGGAAACAGCGTCGCGCACATTAGTTCCGCCCAACAACAACCACAGAGCACAGAATCCACCTTTACCTTACCTAACCTTACCTTACCTAACCTAACCCACAGAGCACAGAAATGCAACCTTCAGAAACAAAGCAATCCAGATTCTGCTGTAAAGCATCTGCAGTGAGAATGTTTGCAGTGTAATGACAGAGAGAGACAACACTCAAACTACTGTTAATGACTATCCATGAAACACCTGACAGCACCTGATGGTGTTATTCGGTATGTATTTCATATATTTTATAAACTCATTGCTCATATCTGATTATATCTGATCACACACTAAAACTATTTCTGTGACATATAAGATATAAACACATGAAACACTCAAATTAGTGTCTTTCTTTTTTCTTTCTTCACTGATATCCTGCTGTCTTGAAAACTCTTGATCAATCACACTTACTCTTTTATTAACCATTTTAATCTAATCCTAAAACATAAAAGAACATAAGAGCATAATAGAGCAACATAGCCAGTCATACAAATACTACTACTAATAATTTATTATTATGATTATTATTAGGTTAAATATGTATTTACATTTACAAATTAACATTGAACTAATATGTATTTTTTTTAAAGAATGTGCTAGGATTAAATAATCATTCATTCTTCCTTTTTATAGATTATTTTTATTAATTTTTGCAGAATTTATAAATGCATAGATGAACAGAGAGATCTCATTCATATCTCAAATATAATACAATAGAAGAACTAAGTCAAAACAGCACAATATTAAACTTAAATCACATCTTTAATGATGGATGAAAATTGAGAGTTGAATTAAAGCGGAAATGTTGAAATTATATTATATTATATTATTATTTTTAGAACATTAGATTATATTGTATTTGGAACATTTTTGTTTACAAATGAAAGGAATTTCCATACAATATAATGAAGCTGTCAACATAGAAACGTCATCATGGGTTCATAAAAATAATCATAGTTTCATAATAACATGGGAGTGTGTCGATTAAAAGTGCACTTCTTTAAATAATGCTGGACCGATCCTGCATCTAACAGGAAGTGATCGTGTTTGGCGCACAGGTGACCCGGATGTGGCGCAGGTTGTGTTGACATCAGAGCGGCGATCATCATCATCAGATCATGTTCATATTTCTGCGATTCTAGTGCGTCGAAGCGGCGCGTCAGTCGTTCTGCGAGCGTCAGGTAAGAGACAGCCGCTGTCAATCACCGATCACCGGCGGGAAACTCACGCGCTTTCTTTAGCATGCTAGCGGCTAGCCGCGCTAACACTCTTCACAAGATCAACATTCACACACAAACATCAGCGAGTCACCACAGCAGACACATCTACAGCCTTATTAAAGATGATTACAGTCAGATATAAATCAGAAAGCGTCAGAGACGAAAACACGAACCCTTCCCTCACAGTCCGTGTCAACAACAGCAGTCAGAGCTATAATGGAGATGTAACGTTAAATATTACAGTATCAGATGTGTGATGAGACTCAGGCATTCTGTGTGTGTGTGTGTGTGTGTGTGTGTGTGTGTGTGTCTGTCTGTCTGTCTGTCTGTCTGTCTGT
>NW_015654933.1:109203-109497 GCF_001515625.1 Sinocyclocheilus rhinocerous
TGTGTGTGTGTGTGTGTGTGTGTGTGTCACGGTGTGTTTGTGTGTGTGAGTGTGTGTGTCTGTCTGTCTGTCTGTCTGTCTGTCTGTCTGTGTGTGTGTGTCTGTCTCTGTATGTGTGTGTGTCTCTCTCTGTGTGTGTGTGTTTCTGTGTGTTTGTCTCTCTTTGTATGTGTGTGTGTGTGTGTGTGTGTCTGTTTGTCTCTCTGTGTATGTGTGTGTGTTTCTGTGTGTTTCTGTGTGTGTCTGTTTGTCTCTCTGTGTATGTTTGTGTGTGTGTCTCTGTGTGTGTGTGTG
>NW_015654933.1:113936-121868 GCF_001515625.1 Sinocyclocheilus rhinocerous
CTGACTGCAGGAATGTCCACCAGAGCTGTTGCCCGTGAATTGAATGTTAATTTCTCTACCATAAGCAGTCTCCACATGCGTTTCAGAGAATTTGGCAGTACATCCAACCGGCCTCACAACCGCAGACCATGTGTAACCACACCAGCCCAGGACCTCCACATCCAGCATCTTCACCTCCAAGATCATCTGAGACCATCCACCCGGACAGCTGCTGCAACAATTGGTTTTGCATAACCAAAGAATTTCTGCACAAACTGTCAGAAAGCTCATCTGCATGCTCGTCGTCCTCATCGGGGTCTCGACCTGACTGCAGTTCGTCGTCGTAATTGACTTTAGTGGGCAAATGCTCACATTCTATGGCGTCTGGCACTTTGGAGAGGTGTTCTCTTCACGGATGAATCCCGGTTTTCACTGTACAGGGCAGATGGCAGACAGCGTGTATGGCGTCGTGTATGTGAGTGGTTTGCTGATGTCAACGTTGTGGATCGAGTGGCCCATGGTGGCGGTGGGGTTATGCTATGGGCAGGCGTATGTTATGGACAACAAACACAGGCAATCACCGGCAATCTAACGCTCTCCATTGACTTTGTATTGCGGGAAGCTGCCTCCTCGTCATTTCTGACTTTATAACAAAACACAGAACAATGTCTAAAAGCTGCTGTGTGACAAGGTGTACAGCAAACAAGCTACAAAACCCAGAACTACGTTTTTATAAGCTCTCAACCCAAAAAACAAAAAAAACGCGCGTTTAGGACATGATGATGTATAAATCTCAATTTAAAAAAAATTGACCCTTATGACTGGTTTTGTGCTCCAGGGTCACAAATCATGATTTTTTTTTTTGTAAAGCTGTTTTGAAACAATGTGTAACAAATGAAGCGTTGAATGAGTTCTGATTTGATTCGTTGAGCTGTTCGGTTTGAAGGAGCTGGTTTGCTGAAATGAAATGAACTTTCCAACAATTTCAGTGACTCCAAACTAAACTACTGCCAAAGTTTAACAAAATAGTTCTCAAACTCGTTTAGATTTAGATCGTCTCTCCAGATCACAAACTGCTCTTTATTAGTTCCTCTAACCATGTCTGTCCTCCACTGATTCCTCTAGAGACGTGTCTGTGTGATGTTTGCAGGATCTGATGGAGCTTCACCTGACCTACTGTAGCCGTCTGACGGCGCGCGGCCTGCGGACGCTCTGCAGCTTCAGACACTCGCTGCTGTTGCTCAGTCTGTTCGGCTGCTCCAGCGTCTTCTTCAGGAAGAGCGGCGCTCCGCTGGCGGCCGGCGAGGACGAGGACGAGGAGGATCTGGAGGAGCGTCTGCAGCGGCACACCGTGGACCTGGACTTCAGCTTCCAGGTAGGCTGGCTGCCGTAGTCGGTGTTTACGGTCTTACGGTGTGTTCACACCAAACGCGAAGCGAATATGCGCATCGCATCACTCGCTCTAGATGTTTTTTGTGTCACTCGCACAAATAAAAACATCACGCGATCAACCATGGTGGAGATAACTACGATCGCTGCTTTGTACCTGTTGTGAAAGTCCCAAATACGATGGAAAGCCAAAGCCGACGAGTCTGGTTTCACTGCACCATCCAGAGGAGGATGAGTATTGATCCTGCATTAATGTGTTCAATTTTACTACTGCGTCATTCCCTGTCAACTCAACCAGAGGTCCCCGGCTCAAATTTTTGATTTTGCTAATATTTATTCTGAAGAAATATAAACATGTATAGTGATGAAAGCCAAAATATTAAATGTCATAGATGAATATTTACTGAGTAATCCACTATTTTGTAGAGGGGGGTCAAAATGGCAATTTTCACATGAGATTCAGAGCCTAATTACAGGAGGTTAAAAATGACTTCAGAAAGATGGCAGCATCATAATGTTATTTTACACAGAGATTGGTTTGAAACTAGAAATGTATCTCATTTCCTTCTGTCAAAACATCTGCATTGAACATACCCGTCTGAGTGCCATAAGTATTCTTTTTCTAAAGTTTGTGTGCCTATAACTCAAGAAGTATTAAAGATATCACAATATAATTTTAGATTCCAGTTCTTAATAAACTTTTCTTTTGGAATCTTTATTTTCAAGGCCCTGAAAATATGAAATTTTATAACAATAAATGAGAAAAAGACATTTTAATAATTAATCCAGATGAGGCAAATCTTTTGTTTATTGATGTGAATAAAATGTTTGGCAAAAGCAACCACTTTTGCCTATGAGGCATGGGATTTGTTGTGATACCGCATATCTGAACACATGGTAGTTTCACAAGCTGTTAAAACGAACAAAATCCTTTCTTCCAAATATCCCTAAAACGGATTCAAATATAGAATAGACTACTGAGAGAAAGTTAATGTGCCTCAACTTGACCATTTAAGTGCATTTTTAGCACTCAGACAGGTATGTCTGCGCATATTGTTTTGATAGAGGGAAACAAGATGCAATTCTAATTTCAACAGTATTTTTTCTTTTAACATTGTTCGTTAAATACAATAAGTATCGGCTGTATACAAAGTGACCAACATTTGGTTTTCAACCACTGAAAATGGGTATTATTCAACAGTCTGAATATAGGACCTCATTGAGGTCCCCATGTCTCTGGGACTGAATGATACAGGGCCTTGAAAATAAAGATTCCAAAAGAAAAGTTTATTAAGAACTAGAATCTAAAATTATATTGCGATTACTTTAATACTTCTTGAGTTATAGGCACACAAACTTTAGAAAAAGAATACTTATGGCACTCAGACGGGAGATACATTTCTAGTTTCAACATTATTTGTTCTTCAGACATTCCTCTTTAAAAGAAAAGAATTATCATATTTTTGCAAAGTGACCCACGCTTTACTCCAGGAGCCATGTTGAGATTCCATGATCTCTGGAACTGAACCATATAGGGCCTTAAAAATGAAGACGCCAAAAGAGAAGTTTTAGTCAAATCTGTTGACTTCAGCAATCTTTGTTGCATTATGAACCAATGGTGAGCATTCAAAAATGGGGAAACAGCACTTTTCAAGTTTTTTCTCCAAAGTTTGCAGACCTGTAACTCAAAAAGTATTCAAGATATCTTAATGCCCTTTTAGATATTGGGTCCTCACAAACTTCTCTTTTGGCTAGGGCTGGGTATCGAGTTCGATACTTTTTAGGCACCGACCGAATTGCCTCGATACCATCGAGTATCGAAAAACGTCTCGTCGTTCGGTACCAAATTAAACTTTTCTTTTGGAATCTTTATTTTCAAGGCCCTGAAAATATGAAATTTTATAACAATAAATGAGAAAAAGACATTTTAATAATTAATCCAGATGAGGCAAATCTTTTGTTTATTGATGTGAATAAAATGTTTGGCAAAAGCAACCACTTTTGCCTATGAGGCATGGGATTTGTTGTGATACCGCATATCTGAACACTTGGTAGTTTCACAAGCTGTTAAAACGAACAAAATCCTTTCTTCCAAATATCCCTAAAACGGATTCAAATATAGAATAGACTACTGAGAGAAAGTTAATGTGCCTCAACTTGACCATTTAAGTGCATTTTTAGCACTCAGACAGGTATGTCTGCGCATATTGTTTTGATAGAGGGAAACAAGATGCAATTCTAATTTCAACAGTATTTTTTCTTTTAACATTGTTCGTTAAATACAATAAGTATCGGCTGTATACAAAGTGACCAACATTTGGTTTTCAACCACTGAAAATAGGTAATATTCAACAATCTGAAAATGGAGCCTCATTGAGATCCTCATATCTCTGAGACTGAACGATGTAGGGCCTTGAAAATTAAGATTCCAAAAGAAAAGTTTATTAAGAACTAGAATCTAAAATTATATTGCGATTACTTTAATACTTCTTGAGTTATAGGCACACAAACTTTAGAAAAAGAATACTTATGGCACTCAGACGGGAGATACATTTCTAGTTTCAACATTATTTGTTCTTCAGACATTCCTCTTTAAAAGAAAAGAATTATCATATTTTTGCAAAGTGACCCACGCTTTACTCCAGGAGCCATGTTGAGATTCCATGATCTCTGGAACTGAACCATATAGGGCCTTAAAAATGAAGACGCCAAAAGAGAAGTTTGTGAGGACCCAATATCTAAAAGGTCATTAAGATATCTTTAATACTTCTTGAGTTACAGGCCTGCAAGCTTTGGAGAAAAAACTTGAAAAGTGCTCTTTCCCCAATTTTGAATGCTCACCGTTGGCTCATAATGCAACAAAGATTGCTGAAGTCAACAGATTTGACTAATAAAGCAACCAATCTCTGTTTAAAAATAACATTATGATGCTGCCATCTTTCTGAAGTCATTTTTAACCTCCTGTAATTTGGCTCTGAATCTCAGGTGAAAATTGCCATTTTGACCCCCCTCTACAAAATAGTGGATTACTCCGTAAATATTCATCCACGACATTTAATATTTTGGTTTTCATCACTATACATGTTTATCTTTCTTCAGAATAAATATTAGCAAAATCTGAAATTTGAGCCGGGGACCTCTGGTTGAGTTGACACAGAATGACGCAGAAGACGCGAGCGATTGAGGCAAATATCACGCATTTCGTGTCACCCCGCGCGAATTCGCCTCTATTCGCGTCTTTGCATTGACTCTGTATGTAATCTACTCACGCTAATAATTAAATTCACGTTTGGTGTGAGCACACCTTTACCGTTGAGGAGTGAGTCGAGCCGACTGACGAGAAGAGTGAGACGAGACAGACCAGACGATAGCGGAAGATTTAGTTTCGAAGCGAAATGCAGAAGCACATGTTTGGCAGTATTTTGGATTTTGAAAAGCCTGTTGACTTTTGCTGTTTATCTAAGGTGATTTTGGAAGCATTTGTTTCTTATTGATTTGGTTCCACAGTGTTTGCTGATTTTTACTTTATTTAAACTTTGTGTATTTTATTTTACATCAAGGTGTATGCCGTGCATCCAATTTTTTTTATTCGTTTGCTAATAAACATTCTACGTTTCTTATTTTTTTTGGTTACACAGTGTTTACTGATTTTCAGTTTTGTAAGCCCAATTTAAACTTTGTGTAAGTTATTTGATATTTTATATTAGGCATATAGCATGGTGTATTTTTATTAGTTTTGTTGATAAATGTTCTATGATTACATATAGGCTAAGAGAGTTTTGACGTTTAAAAGCGAAGGAAAGTGGGGAAAGTAGGGAAAACTCAAAATGAAAATGTCCTCACCGTCACAACCCTAGGGCTTCAACCGTCTGCGTCTGCTGAACCTGGGAGGCCTGCCGGCGGAGCTGGACGTGGAGACGCTGCTGCGGCCGCTGCCCGCTCTGACCTCGCTGGACCTGTCGTCCGTCCATCTGCCTCGACCGGCCTTCCTCACGCAGTGGAGCGAGCGACTGGCGTCTCTGGTGCTGTATAACGTGGAGCTGACGGAGGAGCTGATCCACACGCTGCTGCAGATGAGCAGACTGAGGTCACCTTTACACCAGTGGTTAAAGACTGGAATAAATACAGTGATAGAAAGAAAGAAAGAAAGAAGTCTCTTCTGCTCACCAAGGCTGCATTTATTAAATCAAAAATACAGAAAAACAGCGAAATATTATTAGAATGTAAAACAGCTGTTTTCTATGTGAATATGTGTTAAACTGTAATGTATTTCTGTGATGCGCAGCTGTATTTTCAGCATCATTACTCCAGTCTTCAGTGTCACATGATCTTCAGAAATCATTCTAATATGCTGATTTGCTGCTCAAGAAACATTTCTGATTATCAATGTTGAACACGGTTGTGCTGCAAAATGTTTTTGTGGAAACCGTGATTCATTTTATTTTTCAGGATTCACAGATGAATAGAAAGTTAAAAAGAACAGCATTTTTTTATTATTGAAATCTTTTGTAACATTATAAATGTTTTTACTGTCACTTTACACAATTTGAATGCGTCCTAATTTCTGAAGGATCATGTGACACTGAAGACTGGAGTAATGATGCTGAAAATACAGCTTTTACATTTTAACATATATTCACAGCTGATCTAAATTGCATTAATATTTCACAATATTACTGTTTGTTGTATTTTTGATCGCACACAAGCTCACACGCACACACACACGCACGCACCCTCACACGCACGCACCCTCACACGCACACTCACACACTCACACACGCTCACACGCACACACACTCACACTCACACGCTCACACACACACACACACACACACACACACACACGTTTTAACAATTTATTTAAATCCACTTAAACTAAATAATTTACATGGACATAAATATTGCAGATGCATTTAAATACATGTACACAATCATGAACCAGTGGCATACAGCAGATCTTCACTCACTTAAGCATAACAGATGAATAGAAAGTTAAAAAGAACAGCATTTTTTTATTATTGAAATCTTTTGTAACATTATAAATGTTTTTACTGTCACTTTACACAATTTGAATGCGTCCTAATTTCTGAAGGATCATGTGACACTGAAGACTGGAGTAATGATGCTGAAAATACAGCTTTTACATTTTAACATATATTCACAGCTGATCTAAATTGCATTAATATTTCACAATATTACTGTTTGTTGTATTTTTGATCAAATAAATGCAGGCTTGGTGAGCACGAGAGAGATTGTGATTATTCCGTGCGTTTGTCTGGTAGTGTATGTGGAACAGAGCAGTGATCCGTTTTCGTCTGTTCTGTCTGCAGACACCTGGATATCTCACGAGAGAATCAGAGAACGTCTAAATTCAAGATGACGAGGAAGACCTTGAGCAGTATCGTTCAGAGTTTGGTCGATCTGGTGTCTCTGGACATCTCTGGACACATCATGCTGGATAACTGCACGGTGCCGGCGTTTGAGGACGCCGTGGGCCGGCCGAGGTGAGGACACACACACACACACACACACACACATCCATCACACGCCGCTCCCTCCGTGTTTGTCTGAGCGTGTGTGTTTGTGTTTTACAGCATCGAGCCGTGTAAGAGCAGCATTTACCCGTTTCAGGAGCTGAAGAGGCCGCTGCAGTTCTTAGGACTGTACAACACAATGCTCTGCAACGTCACACACATCCCTGCGTATAAGGTACTGCACACACACACGCTCGCACACACTCACTCACTCACTCACTCACTCACTCACTCCACGTGCACACACGCTCACACGCACACACACACGCACGCACCCTCACACGCACGCACCCTCACACGCACACTCACACACTCACACACGCTCACACGCACACACACTCACACTCACACGCTCACACACACACACACACACACACACACACACACGTTTTAACAATTTATTTAAATCCACTTAAACTAAATAATTTACATGGACATAAATATTGCAGATGCAGTTAAATACATGTACACAATCATGAACCAGTGGCATACAGCAGATCTTCACAATATTAAGCATATCACTCAGTTGCTATGGGTAAATTCTCCCGGTGAGTAATGCTTGGTTGTTGCAATCAAGCACATAGTCCACAATAGTTCCCAAAGCATCTTATCTGCACCTATTGCTTTAACGATGGCAATTACAACGGGTGTGGTTGTTTAGTTTTACCAAACAACATTTTGGCGTTCACCTGCACCAGCGAGTGGCCTACAACCTGCCGCCATCATGCTCACACACACGCACACACCACACACACACACACACACACAGCATCTCTTCTTCTGTCGCTACAGTGGTCTGACTGTATTTGCTGTGTTTGCAGATCACCGGCTCCAAGAATGAGGATCAGATCCTGAACGCTATCGAGGCGTACACAGAACAACGACCCGAGCTGGCCCATCGAGCCATTAACCAGCTGTTTGACATCGCCAGGATTCAGCACTGCAGCCAGCTGCTGCGAGCACTGCAGGTCACACACACACACACACACACACACACACTCACTCACACTCACACTCACACACACACACA
>NW_015654933.1:125951-126996 GCF_001515625.1 Sinocyclocheilus rhinocerous
TTGTTCCAGCCCGCCACCACTCACTCACACACACACACCCACACTCACTCACTCACTCTCACACACACACACACACACACACACACACTCACACTCACTCACTCTCACACACTCACACACACACACACTCTCACTCACTCACTCACTCACTCTCTCACTCACTCTCTCACTCACTCTCACACACACACACACACACACTCACATCTACGCACAAACGCACACAGACTCACATGCAATCACACACTCACAGGTGCTTTCCTGAGCAGCTTCACGTTAATAAACAGGAAAATAATGTTAATGTTGCAAAGTTAGTGTCATTATTCAGCTCAGTTCCGTTCAAGTTTTTGTCCTCATCTGTTAGTACCAAGTTACCAAATTTTGCTTAATCACAACGTTTAATCGCAACATATAATCGTTGCCGTTAATAGTGTTCACCGTCTGTTTGATTACGTGTAATTTGTAACTAACTGCGTGATTCTTACTGTACATTTCTGCCATAGTCACCACTAATAACCTACTCCTAAATATAATGTAGAAACTTAATATTTTCTGTAAAGCTACTTTGCAACGATTTGTATCATGAAAAGCTCTATACAAATAAACTTGAATTGAATTGAATTGATAGTGACAGTTAGGGGTGTGCGATATTGACAAAAATAATATCTTGATATTTTCTGGGATTTTATTGATAACGATAATTAGACGATATTTTGCTGAGTGTGTTATTGTGCTGACATCTTAAGGACTACCGTGGACAGCTGACTCCTGAGGTTTTTAATATTCTTCATATTCTGTGTGGTGGTCAGTTCACACCGAGAGAAATTAATCTTTTCCAATAAGTTTAAACTGATTTTTACCCTTTATGGGCATTTTTACCTTTATAAAGCCATTTTTTTCAAAAAGTGTACATCATCTTTTGAGTCAAATTCTTACATTTAATCAGTCAATTAGTTTGCAATGCACAGAAGCTGCATCTGAAGTGGCATTTAGATGTATTTACACACTGTTGTTTAGTGCAGAAAGTGCAGAACTTTAACCTGCAATT
>NW_015654933.1:131352-132944 GCF_001515625.1 Sinocyclocheilus rhinocerous
TTTTACTGATAACGGTAATTAGACAATATTTTGCTGAGTGTGTTATTGTGCTGGTATCTTAAGGACCACCGTACACAGCTGACTCCTAAAGTTTCTGATATTTATTCTTCATATTCTATGTGGTGATCAGTTCACAGCAGCAATAGAAATTAATCTTTTCCAATAAGTTTAAATTGATTTTTACCTTTTATGCGCATTTTTACCTTTATAAAGCCATTTTTTCTAAAAGTGTCCATTATCTTTTGAGTCAAATTCTAACATTTAATCAGTGAATTAGAATAAGACATTTGGGCTGTTACCAAGCAAATGAAATCCGTATCAATAAAATTAATCTTTGCAATGCAGAGGAAACACAGAAGCTGCATCTGAAGTGGCATTTAGATGTATTTACACACTGTTGTTTAGTGCAGAACATGAATGCATTTAACCTGCAATTGCAAATGCATAAATAATGTTTTGATATATTAAACATTAAACGTTGAAAACTGCTATTTGAAATTATTTAAAAAGATACTTTAAATGTGAAATTAAAACCACCAGTAGGTGGCAGCAAGTCACGGTTTATAAGTGAATCATTGCAATTGAACCGAATCATTTAAACGGTTGATTCATTCAGGAACGAAACATCGTCATGTTGCTCAGAGACACAAAACAGTGCTGTGGCTGTGTTTGGAATTATTTTTGTTGTCGAAATAGAGCAAAAACAGCCAATGTGGTGTATAAAATATAAGTCTCTTAATTAACTTCTTGTTTTTTGATCTGTTGTAAAAAAATCTAAATTACATAATTTAATGAGAAAAAACGGCACTCTTTGTGTGATATTGATTAACTATATGAAATGATATAAATATATAAATTTTCTGCCCCCATGTCTTGAATTTGTGATCATTCTAAATGTATTTTAATATGAATGACATGACATGATTTAGACTGAATCATGCAGTGAAAGAACTCACTCTAAATGCGCACTAATCTAGACTTCATGTAATGTAAACGTGCGCTCTGTAGGGGTGTTTTGTTTGGTTTTTGCAAAATACTCGATAATGTCAAATCGCACATCGTTACAACAACAATTACGATATTATCGCAGACGATATATATCGCACACCCCTATCATGTAATGTAAACGTGCGCTCTGTAGGGGTGTTTTGTTTGGTTTTTGCAAAATACTCGATAATGTCAAATCGCACATCGTTACAACAACAATTATGTTATTATCGCAGACGATATATCGCACACCCCTAGTGCCAGTGCAATTAAATCCATTATATCCAGTGCAGTGCATTCAAGTGATCTCTGTGTGTGTGTTTGCAGCTGGTGATCACAGCGCTGAAGACTCATAAATATGACAAGAGCATTCAGGTGACGGGCAGCGCCGCTCTGTTTTACCTCACCAACACCGAGTATCGCAGCGACCAGAGCGTCCGTCTGCGCAGACAGGTCATACAGGTGGTGCTCAACGGCATGGAGCATTACCAGGAGGTGACGGTGAGTTCAACACACACACTCACACTCACACACACACGCACTCACACACGCACTCACTCACACACACACACTCACACTCACACTCACACTCACACTCACACACA
>NW_015654933.1:133116-137527 GCF_001515625.1 Sinocyclocheilus rhinocerous
CACACACACTCTCTCTCTCTCTCTCACACACACACACACACAAGCTCTCTCTCTCTCTCACACACACACACACACACACACACAAAATCACTCACTCACTCACTCACTCTCTCACACACACACTCTCTCACACACACACACACACACACTCACTCACTCACTCACTCACTCACTCACTCACTCACTCACTCACTCACTCACTCACTCACTCACTCACTCACTCACTCACTCACTCACTCACTCACTCACTCACTCACTCAGACAGAACCTATGAAGGCCGTTCCAAACACCAGGCTTCTGTGATCTGAGGCAGCAGTGCAGGATAAATACATGTCACTGAGACTGTCTGTGTGTGTGTGTGTGTGCAGGTCCAGAGGAACTGCTGTCTGACGCTCTGTAACTTCAGTATTCCTGAGGAGCTGGAGTTCCAGTATCACAGAGTCAATCTGCTGCTGCTGAAGATCCTGGAGCCTGTGCGTCAGGACGAGTCCATCCAGCGCATCGCCGTCCATCTGTGTAACGCACTCGTCTGTCAGGTCGACAACGACCACAAAGAAGCCGTCGGCAAGATGGGATTCGTCAAGGTTGTGTGCTGCTCATTGAGCTCTGTGTGTTTGTGAAGTTGAGATGTTCGCTCTGGTTCTGGACAGTAATCTGTAATGTGCTGCATTTATGAAGCGATGGTTCACTCAAAAATTATCATTCTGTATATTCCCTCATCATTTTTGTCCATCCATTGAAAGTCTTGATAGTCAAGATTTTCAATCTTCCAAAAATAGCTTATAATAACATCATAAAAGCAATCCATATGAATCGAGGAGTTTAATCCAAGTCTTCTGAGGAGAGACATTTCATCGCTTTATATGATGAACATATAATTTAGGCTTTTATTCTCAACACTGAACCAGTATGGTGTGTTTGAGCTTCTGTTTACTGTATTTGATGTGTTCTGTATATGTGTTCATATGTCTAATACCATCAGTGCAGTTCTCATTAATGCTTTCAAAAGGGGAATAGCATTAGACTGTTAGCATGTAACGCATAGCATCTGTGTCCATCTAATGCAGTGTTTCTCAACCCTAGTCCTGAGCGCCCCCCCAACACTGCACATTTTGTATGTCTCCCTTATCTGACACCCATTTCAGGTCCTGGAGTTTCTTTTAATGAGCTAATGAGTTGAATCAGGTGTGTTTGATTAGGGAGACACACAAAATGTGCAGTGCTGGGGGGCGCCCAGGACCAGGGTTGAGAAACACTGATCTAATGGTTCGAATGGTTCTTGTCACAGACGATGCTGAATCTGATCCAGAAGAAGCTGCAGGACAGAATGGTGAGTCATTACCGAAACAGACTCATCATTGATTTATTACTGAAACACTCATCACTGATTCATTAGTGAGTCAGACTCATCACTGATTCATTAGTGAGTCAGACTCCTCACTGATTCATTAGTGAGTCAGACTCCTCACTGATTCATCAGTGAGTCAGACTCCTCACTGATTCATCAGTGAGTCAGACTCCTCACTGATTCATCAGTGAGTCAGACTCCTCACTGATTCATCAGTGAGTCAGACTCATCACTGATTCATTCTGTTCATGACGCCTGTGCTAGTGTTATTTCAGTATCCCTGATATACTATTATAGTTTTGTTCATATTTAAAATTTTTGTTTTCATTTTAATTTTAACTGAACTTTCAGTAGTTTTATTGTGTTTTTGTCATTTTTATTAGTTTTTGTTTGTTTAGTTATTTTGCACTTCAACTTAAATTACATGAATATGAGAAATGTTGCCTTGGAAATAAAATAAGTGTACTTTTTAAAAATGTAATTTCAAGTAATTTTATTTAAAGTAATAAAAATTGTTTTAGTTTTTTATATTTAATTTAATTTGTTATTATACATGTTATTACAAGTCATGAAAACATATATTTTTTTTTAATGTATTTTATGTTATCGCAGGTTTTTTTTTAAAAGTAATGTATGTTTTTAATTGTATGTGATTCTGCTAATGGGAATGTTTTTCTGGTTTTAGTCAGAGTTAACGCTGGTGTGTGTGTGTTTAGTGTGATCAGGTGATGGAGTTCTCGTGGAGCGCGCTCTGGAACATCACAGACGAGACACCTGATAACTGTCAGATGTTCCTGGAGTGTAACGGCATGAATCTCTTCCTGGATTGTCTGAAGGTCTGTTCATCACAGTTTTAGTGTATATATTGTATACGGCCGTCCCAAACGCAGCCTGAATAATGAATGATTGTCAGCAGAATCTCTGCTCCTCCCTCATGCGTTTGGTTTCTGCTCTCTCGCAGGAGTTTCCTGATAAGCAGGAGTTGCACCGGAACATGCTGGGGCTGCTGGGTAATGTGGCTGAAGTGAAGGCGCTGAGGCCGCAGCTGCTGACCAAGCAGTTCATCACGGTGTTCAGGTGTGAAGTGTTTCTCTGCACCTCATTGGCTCAGTGTTTGCTGTGTGAGTGTCTAACGCCACGACTCTGCTCGCAGTGAGTTGCTGGACAGTAAAGCGGATGGCATCGAGGTGTCCTATAACGCCTGCGGAGTCCTGTCACACATCATGTTCGACGGGCCGGAGGTCTGGACCATGGAGGAGCCCAAGAGGACACACGTCATGGATAAAATGTGGGCGGCCATCCAGAGCTGGGATGTCAGCTCGCGACGCAACATCAACTACAGGCATGTCAGCGTCCTTGGGGACATTTCGTTTTGTGTTGATGCAAAGACCATAAAATTACTAGTATTTTTCTGTTCATAAATCTCTTTTACGCTAGGTACAAAAATAGTGACACTCCGGACCTTCGGGGGCAAAAACATCCAATAAAATGCAGTATTGTGTTTTGAATGTGCCATGTTGGCATAACATCATGCTTTCTTTGTTAATAGGCTTCCATTCTGTTGACAAGGCTTCAACATTTTTACCATTTTTAAATTTTTACTATTTTGGTTTGGTTTGACGTTTGTCCTATGGAGCAAATACTTGATTTTCTTCTGTTTTCTGCTTCTGCTTAAAAATGTAATTGAAATGATGTAATTATAATTGTTGGTATATATATCAGGGTGTTGTTTGTGTGATTGGTAAAAGTCAGAAAAAATAATGCATCAAAATTAATATTGTTTCTAATCATTGACTTATCCTAGACTGTAATAATCCAGAACAAACTTCTGTGTAGTATTTAGTACATGCAAAATTATTTTTTCTGTGTTTTTTTCATGAAAAAACAACACGGGCATTATGTAAACAAACTGGCACTTACAGGGTTAAAATCTTGAAAATTCATGAAATTTTGGTAGGTGTGATCAGAACTGATGTTGGTTAAAAAAATCTATGTAAGTGAAAGTGGAAAAATATTAATATATATTAATGTATAATATTTTGATGACTGTTCTATCCTCTAAGGACCTCTGTGTCATTTTTTTTAAATGGACACACAAGGGTTAACATTGATTTGATTAATTAAATCATCTTAATGATATACAGGTTTGCCTGTCTAATGGCTGAGAAACTAGTTAAGATCTAAAATCAGACCAATGTCATCTGTTAAAAAGACACTTTTAACCTCGTCACTGACCTGTCTGTCTGTCTGTCGTCTGTCTGTCTGTCTGTCATCTGTCTCTCTGTCGTCTGTCTGCCGTCTGTCTCTCTGTCTGTCGTCTGTCTCTCTGTCGTCTGTGTCTCTGTCATCTGTCGTCTGTCTGTCTCTGTCGTCTGTCTGACGTCTGTCTCTCTGTCGTCTATCTCTCTGTCGTCTGTCTCTCTGTCGTCTGTCTCTCTGACGTCTATCTCTCTGTCGTCTGTCTATCTGTCGTCTGTCTCTCTGTCGTCTGTGTCTCTGTCATCTGTCGTCTGTCTGTCTCTGTCGTCTGTCTGACGTCTGTCTCTCTGTCGTCTATCTCTCTGTCGTCTGTCTCTCTGTCGTCTGTCTCTCTGACGTCTATCTCTCTGTCGTCTGTCTATCTGTCTTCTGTCTCTGTCGTCTGTCTCTCTCGTCTGTCTGTCTCTCTGTCGTCTGTCTCTCTGACGTCTATCTCTCTGTCGTCTGTCTATCTGTCTTCTGTCTCTGTCGTCTGTCTCTCTCGTCTGTCTGTCTCTCTGTCGTCTGTCTCTCTGACGTCTCTCTCTCTGTCGTCTGTCTATCTGTCTTCTGTCTCTGTCGTCTGTCTCTCTCGTCTGTCTGTCTCTCTGTCGTCTGTCTCTCTGACGTCTCTCTCTCTGTCGTCTGTCTATCTGTCGTCTGTCTCTCTGTCGTCTGTCTCTCTGTCGTCTGTCTGTCTTCTGTGTCTCTGTCATCTGTTGTCTGTCTCTGTCGTCTGTCTGTCGATATTTTGACTAAACAGTTCCCCCCCCCACCCATACTATAGAAGTCAATGGCTACCGTCAACTGTTTGGACTGTTTGGT
>NW_015654933.1:138434-140968 GCF_001515625.1 Sinocyclocheilus rhinocerous
TCTGTCGTCTGTCTCTCTGTCGTCTGTCTCTCTCGTCTGTCTGTCTCTCTGTCGTCTGTCTGTCTTTCTGTCGCCTGTCTCTCTGTTGTCTGTCTCTCTGTCGCCTGTCTCTCTGTCTGTCGTCTGTCTGTCTCTCTGTCGTCTGTCTGTCTTTCTGTCGCCTGTCTCTCTGTTGTCTGTCTCTCTGTCGCCTGTCTCTCTGTCTGTCGTCTGTCTGTCTCTCTGTCGTCTGTCTGTCTTTCTGTCGCCTGTCTCTCTGTTGTCTGTCTCTCTGTCGCCTGTCTCTCTGTCTGTCGTCTGTCTGTCTCTCTGTCATCTGTCTCTCTGTCTGTCGCCTGTCTCTCTGTCGTCTGTCTCTCTGTCGTCTGTCTGTCTCACTGTCGCCTGTCTCTCTGTCGTCTGTCTCTCTGTCGTCCGTCTGCAGGTCGTTCGAGCCCATCCTGCGTCTCCTTCCTCAGAGCAGCGCTCCGGTCAGTCAGCACTGGGCCACCTGGGCGCTTTATAACCTGGTGTCTGTTTACTGTGAGTATTTCACTGTGAAACCTTCTCATCAGATCAGATTTCACCCCAAAATAATGCCATTCTCAGTGTAACACCGTATGAAAATCCTCCTGTCTGTATCATTAAAATCAGAGTCAATAAGTATGACTGTGAGGTGTAAACACACCCAAAAATCATTGTTCCGTCATCATTCACTCTCCCTCGTGTCCTTCCAAACTGGTATGAGTTTCTGTCTTCTGTTGAACACAAAGGAAGATATTTTGAAGAATGTATCTAAACAGTTC
The DNA here is from genome assembly GCF_001515625.1 of Sinocyclocheilus rhinocerous. Classification (NCBI taxonomy): domain Eukaryota; kingdom Metazoa; phylum Chordata; class Actinopteri; order Cypriniformes; family Cyprinidae; genus Sinocyclocheilus; species Sinocyclocheilus rhinocerous. Next base: position 139,220 of record NW_015654933.1, read on the forward strand.
CCCCCCCCACCCATACTATAGAAGTCAATGGCTACCGTCAACTGTTTGGTTACCCACATTCTTCAAAAAGTCTTCTTTTGTGTTCAACAGAAGAAAGGAACTCATACAGGTTTGGAACGACATGAGGATGAGTAAACTACAGGATTTTTATTTTTGGGTGAACTGTTCCTTTAACTAATTTCTGAGTTTTATATAGTCTGTTTTTCATTGCGAGGGCTCTAAAGCTCTTCATGATGACAGACATTCTTTATTCTCATTAAATTCAGTTCAAACGGGCTTCTTTCTCTCTCTCTGTGGTCCTGTAGCGAGTAAATACTGCCCTCTGTTGATAAAGGAGGGAGGCGTCATTCTGCTGCAGAAAGTTCTGGAGCTGGAGTCCTCTCATCAGGAGACCAAGGACATGGCACGGTAACAATACACACACACACTCACACACTCTCTCACACACACACACACACACACACACACTCACTCACTCACTCACTCACTCACACACACACACTAACTCTCTCACTCACTCACTCACTCACTCACTCACTCACTCACTCACTCACTCACTCACTCACTCACTCACTCACTCACTCACTCACTCACTCACTCACTCACTCACACACACACACACACACACACTAACTCTCTCATGAATCACATCATGCTGAAGGTCTGATTTTTGTGTCTCATGTCATATAATCACTCAGTTTTAAACAGAGAAGCGGTTCTGGACTGGTCTGACGTAGTGTTGTGTGTGTGTGTGTGTGTGTGTGTGTGCAGTAAAGTGATGGAGCAGTGTGAGAACTTCAAGGAGGATCCGATGGACACCAGCAGGTAAAGGAGCGCCGGTCATCATCTGCGTGATGTTCTTCACTGCCACTGACGGCACAGAAACACCTGTGTGTTCGCGAGGAGGACGTTACGCTGCTCTCCTACAACACACGTCTGTCACGTCACACTACAGTGAGCTCACGAGTGTGTGTGTGTGTGTGTGTGTGTGTGTGTGTCGGGCTCGTTTCTGTGTTGCACATGGACAGCAGTGAGAGCTGCGTTATTGTAGGGGTGTTTTTCTTTGTTTTTATTTGTAAATGATAATGTGCCCGTGTGAGTGTGTGTGTATATGTGTGTGTGTGTGTGTGTGTGAGTGAGTGTATATGGTGTGAGTGTGTGTGTGAGTGTGTGTGTGTGAGGACGTTCTGCTCGTGTCTTTATAAGGAACAACCGTGATTATTTGTCTCGAGGCAGAGAGATATATAAGCTTGACTGAATCTTCTCAAGGCTCCTCTGTTCACGTTTGGAAGGAAGTTCTCGTCTGGATGTTTTCATGGCATCACTGTAAACACTCCCGGTTGGAAGTCTCTCGAGGTCCCGGCGGAGAACTCAATCACACATCTGTCATTAAAGCGATTCTCTTTTGGGGAGCTCATCATTCTTCTTATGTTGTATTTTTAATCATATTCACTTTTTATTTGCAATCTCATGATGAACGTGATCGACTGGCAGCGGGATCAGATGTTTATCTCCTGGAACGATGATGATGATGATGGTTTATCTGCAGGTTTGTGCTGTTTAACGAGGCGCTTGTTTTTCTACACGATTCTGAACTGCAATAAAACCATGATGTACTGAAGTAAGATGTCCACACAACACTGGGTGTAAAGAGAGATTAATAATAATAATAATAATAATAATAGTTGTCCAACACTCTGTTCCAGTGTCATTATATTATCTCGGCTCATCAGGTGTGTTTTTAAATCA